>NC_090876.1:43035590-43040590 GCF_036669935.1 Montipora foliosa
GCCGTTAGCGTTAGCTCTTCGCTCTGACGAAGGGCTAATGCTCGAAACGTCAGCTTTTAGAATCTCCGTACGGTGGCCAATTTTACATTATCAACTCCATTGATAAAACCAAATTTTTGTATACTACTTCCCCACCGACGCAGCACCACAGTTTCTTTAGAAACTACCCCCTTCATTCATGTAATCTTAGCTCTGACTATAGTAGTATATAAACGTGACTGGAACTGCACTCCCTATAACCTGTCAATCCAGAGCGTTGTTAGTTAAGTTAACCCGTTTTTGTGTATTTAGTTGTGTTCATTAAAAGGTAAAATTTTTACTTCAAGACTCCTCTTGGATACTGTCTCCTGCGACCAGAGAATTCCAAGAAACTGCCTTTCATATTTTTGTTGCGATCTATTCGGAAAAACTACCCACGGACACACCTAAGCTGATGAAGTATTGCGAAATTGTCCGCGATATCGCCACCAAACCCGGTAACTGGTTGTATTAGGACGAACAATTTCGTTTCATAAGCCAATCGGTCCCTGCGCAATGCCCACTGGACGCAATCCATTGGCAACTTTGGCTAAAGGCTGTGACAAATTTTAGTCCGAAAATTCAATTTTCCTCGGACAAGGGACCAAGTGTTGCGATCCCGTACCCAGTCCTTTCCGAGAGGCACATATGCATGTTGCCTTCACGCTTCGATCGCCTCTATGCAAATTTAGTTTAAAAAAAGAACAAAGCGTTTGTGGACTTGTCCAGGGGTCACGGTGTGAAGCCTTTTGTGTATGTGTTTTAAAATTCTGTTTGATTCGCTTCAAAACAATAGGGTTCTCACTCCAACTTTGTAGCAGGTACGTGACCCCAAGCCCACAAAGTTAATGTATACTGAGGTCAGCGTTGTCTCATTGGTCCGTGATGACATCACCTTTACCTCATTGGCTCCCTGTCTTTCCCATTGTTCTTTTCGCTATATATTTGCGTTACCACCCGGATGGCTGGGTGGACACAGAATACAGGCACAGCAAACATATCTCGCTTACTTTCTCAATAAAAGAGACCTTCATGTAACCTTCATTAACCTAACCCTAATTTATGCGACGACCTGGGATACACGTGTTGTTTCACGTGTTAGGGTTACAACTGCATTGAGTTATGCCCCAACTTGCCCCTAATTTATGCACGCCCCCCCCCCCCCCTTCTTAGGGTTACACCGCGTAGTGTCAGTCATGCTCCAACTTGCCCCTAATTTATGCAAGCCCCCTGCTTTTGTCTTTTGATTGATGACGCCATTTGATGACTACCTGTCAAATCCGGTCTGGATGAGCGCATACAACTACTAGCAGATCACGTCCTAACGTTACGAACTTTAATAGATAAATACGTTCATGGTCATCAGACCAAAGTATATGCTTGCTGTGTTGACTTCAGAAAAGCCTTAGATTCGGTATGACACAATGGACTTCGCTACAAACTATTACAATATAATGTCGGACGAAAATTTTTTAGGTTAACAAAAAGCTTACACGCGAATACTACGTGCTCTGTAAGGCTAGAAAGTAAGAAAACGCGATCTTTTCAATACGCAAGAGACGTGCGCCAAGGCTGCATCTTAAGCCCTCTGCTATTTAACCTGTATCTTAGCTTTTTCATTTAACAATATCCTATGTGACCCATTTGTTTTACCAGATGGCACGAGACTCAACTTTTTTTTAATGTCAGATGACTTAGTTGTTTATCACGATCTAAATTTTGACTTCAAAACTGCTTGAACACCTTATCCTCGTATTGCAACTCCTGGATGCCGGCTAAAAATAAATTATAAGAAAACCAAGAATGCAAAAGAAAATGCGACTGTAGCTTCTACATTGGCAATGAAAATATCGTTAACCTACCTTGGAACTTGCATCTCATCTTCTGAAAACTTTACGATTTCAACACTTCGTCCTCAGTTATTTAAGACCCTGAGTATTGGTCCGGCCGAGGTTTTGATCCCACAACCTCTCGCACAGTAGTCCGATGCTCAACCAGAGCGAAAAAGGAAAACAGTATCGATCAAAGTACTAAAAATCATAATAAAATTGAAAAGCACACTGCACATTTTAAACAATTCTTTTTCTGGAGTGAGATTGAACATCAGCCTGTAAGAGCCTCTGGCATCCACTATTAGTCCATATTTGATCCACCCACTTAACAGACGTACTGACTGATGTGAAAGCAGAAGTCAACGAGATAGATATAGACCACCAACATGGATTCAACAGTAATAAACTCATGTAATAGTTTAATTTAAGAATCCATACAAACGTTAAAAATAAATGTACCTTTATCTTTCGGGAGTGTCTTTTTCCAGTACAAATGTTTACTTTGTGTGATTATTTGACAGTTTTTGCCGGTTTGTCGGTCACGGAATTCGAACGGAATGATACAACGACAAAATGCGGTCGATTTTTATTACGTGCGAAGTATCCACTTCGCCTACACTTCTTTCAATAACACTTGCAAAGTGAAAAAAGGAAAACAGTATCGATCAAGATACTAAAAATAATAATGATAAAAATGAAAGGAAGTTTGGAAGCTTAAGGCCCTGGAAAACGGCTCAGTTTAACATTTGCTTCAGCATCCCAGTCGATTTTGTTGAACAGCGACGTCAAAAACGCTCGCAGTTTGCCACCCCCCTTTCCACCGTGTTAAAAAAATCATAGTGAACATGATCGAACGGTTGTTGAAGCAAACTTTGAAGCCGTTTGACCCTGGCCTTCAAGTTTCAAACGAAAGCCCTTCGTCAGAATATTAAACGCACTTGACCTAAATGAGAATTGAAACGCCCTTAACGGGGCAAAAAATAGGAGTTTTTCACCTGCAGAAGAAGCATTGGAAGAGTTTGTACAAAGTGTCTGTATACCATATTTATTAAACTATCCATCAAAGAGCACGGTAATTGGTAAGTACATTTGTGTGTGGCAACGGGATTCGAAAAACATTGGGATTTTTGTGACTCGTTAGTCTTCGGGTACGTGTTGAAATATGTTAGTGCGAATCAAGATTATTCTTCAACTTTCTACGTGATCTGGTGGATCCCGTGATTTTATGAATGGCATCAAAGTTGTCCAAAAAAAATATATACTATCTTCATTAATCGGGTGAACAAACAAGTGAACGTTCGCCCACTCAATTACACGCTTTGCTAATCAAACGAACAATATGAAAACGAAATAGCTTTTTGCCAAGTTATTTTAAAACAAACAATAACATTAAGCAGGATGAACTATTATCATTCTGACCAACATCAGACGGTTTTATTTCTTTTCAAGATTGCTCCAAATTGTGTTCTTTTCACTTGGGATGGGCAGATATTTGAAATGGGAAATACAAGTTGACAATGTAGACTGAGTAAGGCAATTTAAGGAGACATTTATTAGCCTCACAACTGTCACGTGTTAAAGAAATTTCACGATTCGCGAAACCATAGTTAATGCATGGAGATGGTTATGAAAATGGACAAGTTCCTTTGCTTCGTGTTTTTGTCCGTATTTTTGGCCTTGACCCTGCACACAACACGCCTTTTTTCGAGAAGATAACCAATCAAATCCTTCGATTAAATTATGCGCAATTAATTTGCGAACCCTTGCGAAGCGAAAACAAAAGATTGTGCAGGGTCACGGTCAATTCAACACCCGGATTCAACATCGATTGCAACAACATTGTCCTCGCTTTTGAAAGTTCTAAGGTTTCATAACCAGTCCCTCGATTAACTAGGGCGAAACCTCACTCTATTTTCGCAACATTCGTCCACGTTGATTCTTTGCCACTAATAAGCTCTTTATGTTCACTCAGTTCCTTTTCATCACCTTGCGGAAATTGTCTTGAAGCGTGCCTCTGTTATCAACTCGGAATAACATGTTTTGCACTCGTCACGACATGGGGCATTTCAGGCATCATCCACTAGGAATTCAACGCAGAGGCTGCATGCTGCTTTTAAATATATCATAAATGAAATATCAATTTTCCCTTAACTTTTCTTTCCTTTTTTCATTGCTTTCCAGAGAACTATGGCTAATTAAGGGGAAGAGATTTAACTGATGTCAAATGAGATTTGAGCTAATAAGGAACTTCATCCCTGGAATCGATCAGTTGAATCTCTGTCGCATTTTGACTTCCATTGTCTTAAAAAGGGTTGCTTAGAGGTTCGATAGTAAAGAAGAGTTTAACAATTAGCTTTTTTTATCCGGCCGTTGTTTGGGGTCCAAATTTTGAGCACTCCGCACGGGTTTTTAAGGATTAGCGAACAGCCCCCTTTTTCCGGTTGAGCAACCGTAAACCGGAAAATTCAATATTTTTCACGATGTGACGTCCAGCGAATTTAAATTTGCATTAGCCCTAAGGTAGTTGTCCTGTGAACTGCTAATAAATGAATTTTAGTTGCGTTCTTGCAACTGAAATTTCCATGAAAATAGACTTGAACTAAAAATCAACGGTTAGATTTACTTGGAACATCGTTGCACACTTTAATTGTTAGGTAGAAAATTGAAGTACCCGAAAATTTTAGGGAATGATATCTTCATTTCCGAAATTGCTAGCTGAACGTTACCTCCCTTGTACTTCCCGGAAAACCATTTTCCCATCCGATACTACTAGGTGACTAGAAAGGCCAGAGTTTAAAGCACTCTACGTTCTCTTATTTCATTCATCAACTTCCTAAACTGTTACAATTAGCCGAATATCAAAAATACCATAATACTGCTTAATACCCCGTAGTCGTCAGTCGTTGAAATGATAATCAGTCGTGTTGCACTCGTTTACTGATTAAGCCTAAGGGCTCGTTTCAGTAATTAGGCCTAAGCACTCTCGTAAAATTTTAGCTTTCATTTTTTGGTTCGGTTAAATACACTTTTCACGAGATCGTCTTGCCCTTGACTCACTCAGACTTCATTATTCTACGACTACGGCACTGCGGTGGCAGTCGTTCGACTCACTCAGTTTTTATTCGTCATCGACTACGGCACTGCGGCACT
>NC_090876.1:43045590-43050590 GCF_036669935.1 Montipora foliosa
AAATACGAGTCTCATGATCAACTCTCCCTTACACGGTCTTAATGCTACCTGAAGAGTGCGGGACTGGATTGTTCGGTATTGATGACAGAGGCTGGCCCATCGAGGCAAATTCCGCAAGGTGTTGAAAGTGGCAGTAAAAATATCTTAAAATAAACAATTTATCACTCGCAACATGTTAATGGAAAAATCCCAACGGAAACAGAACCAACCTGGTTTATGTTATCGCGAAAATTCGTGATAGAAGGTTACCATTTCACGGCGAAATTAAGGAAACTACTAGTAGCCGATCATGATGAAACACAGCACAGTTTGCAACAGTTTTTTTACAGAATGAGTCCCGCTGAAGTTGGTCGGGATAGTTGTTATGGTTTGCTTTGAAAGAACGTGACAGAAAAAAGTAGTTCGCTTGATCAATGCAACAGCTTGAGAATGAGTGGGCGAACGTTGTTTATAATAATCATCATCACCAAACTATCGACTATCGATGTAATATTGATTAACTAAAACGCATGGAAAATCGTGCGAAAGTATTATCTGTAACTATTAAAACTGATTTAAACAAAGATTGTGGGGCTATTATATTTCTTGCCTGGTCAATATTTTCGCGGAATGACTGGATTATTATATAAGTATACCTACTAAGTGTCCACTCCGCCTATGTACTTTATATTGAACTGTATCGTGACTTCCTAAGTGAAAAAGGAAGCAGAGGAGGATTATAACTGAGGCACATAACTGAAGCTGCCTTCTAAATCAATGAAGCAACAAGCTAGGTTTTCCATAGGTTTTCAATACGGCTTTTGCCATGATGTATGCGCAAATACAAAAGTACTTTTGGGAGGAATAGTTCAACAACATAAAGTAACCACCTCAAAGCATAATATGCATGATTTGTAAGAAGCCTTCGATTGTGATAACCATGTAGCCTTGAAAATGGGATACGCTGGTGGACACCAAGCTAGTTGTGCTTCCCTGACCGCATTGTGCTTCCCTGACCGACCGACGCTTACGTACACTGTTAGCTCATCCCACAAAGTGAAAATTGTTCTTAAAAAAGTCACTCCCGAAAGAATGTATGGAATTGAAGCCTCCCTTTTCCTTGGAAAAATAGAGGTACTATTATTTTTATGAGAGGTAAAAATTCTTAAGCAATTACAAAAGTTTGTTCCCATTTTATCCAAACTCATATAAATATAAGACAGTGGGCTTGACATGGCCAAACTCTCTTTAGTGGTCATAAAGACTAGGTATTTGAATTGCAACAAGGATCCAGAATCAGTGATCTTGATGGAGTGCAAACTTAGTTTCACAGTAAGTGAAGAGAACAGTTACATTTTATTTTATCTTTGATACCCTTTTAGCTAAAATTTAAGCATCGGGAAAGATTTTTAGGCCGTACCTTTAAGTAGAAAAAGTTACCAAATTAAATGCAGGGTGAATGACAATGACATACCCGCAGGAAGACAGTGGACTCTACTTCTATGCTTTTCTGACAATCAACAATTACTAGTCATGCTTGAGCGTGCGTGGAAACATATAGTAAAATATTACAGTAACACGTAGGACTCAAGCATAGTTACGCGTAGCAACATAAAAGCAAACAAAGTTGTTAAGTGTCCAACCAAACGTTTTTCTACTGGTAAAAATGTTATGGGTATCTCAGTTTGATTTTGCTTTTGCTTTCCTCTTATGGTAAACCGTTTAGATTTTGCCAAATGCGAGTCTGCATGGTCTCTCGTCAGCGTGCTCATCGAAGTACTCCAAGCATTTATGACTCCGCGTAGAAAACGAATTAATCCCTCATTTAAGTGCACAAGAATATAAATCACTCATTTTTACCAACCAGACCAATACGCAACACAATTTAGAAATGTGAATCGAAAAGCAAAGAACATAGCCGTTTGTGACGATGTTAATTGAAGAGTCTACAGTGATTAATGGAGCAGGGTAGGTACCATAGTGCTGCATGGGGTCTTTTGCTGAACGTTAATCAGATTGTGTCGGCTTCGTGGGAATGCACGCTCGCAAAACTAATGTGGATCGGGTACAACGCCTAACTAAATTTTAGTTTGAGAATAGACCACGTTATTTAGTTTAGCTTGGCTCATCAGTCTCTTTCTATAATTAGCTTGGATTTCTAATTCTAAAAATTTTTCGTAACATTAATTTGGCTCTGCCTAAATTAGTAGATATTTTTGAACACTTAATTATAAAATACTGCTATAGCTTACAATGACTAATGGTTCACGTCAATAAATCCTATCAGTAAAATAAAAGTAATCCGCTGAATTTCGAGTTCCTTGCACAGAGAGAATTTAGTGAAAAAAAAAACGCGTTTAGAAAACCGAAATTAGTGTGGGCGACTAAGTGACTACGTCATTTGAAAAAGTGTGCTCATTTTAAATTCCAGTCCAGTTGGTCATCTGAGCGGAGAAGGCGCATTCAAACCTCTCAACCTCGTCTACTTTCCGCGCCTCACTGTTTGACCAAAAGCTCTCCCTTTTGGCTCTCAGAAGCACTTTTCTCATCAATGCTGATTAAAATCTCCTGGCGTAAGAACATTTGATTTTAACATATTAACAGAAAATGTTTCCTTCGTTGCACTTTAGATTGCAGTTATGGCCCTGTTGGGCTCTGCCGTTAAAATCAATGCCAGATTCGTCACCATCAGTTCAAAACTTAGAAGCGACTCTGATTTGGATAATCTCATTAGAGTTAACTTATCGCAAGGCAACCATCAATCGGGACAACTAAGAGTTAGATGCAATGGAATACTGACAAGGGATCGCCAAGCAAGTAAGTTCTTTACATGGGTATAATATCATTCCATTGTCAATAAATCACTATTAGTCAAAAGTAAAGTATTCTTTCACGAAAATGGTCAATAAAGCAGTAATGTTAAAAAGGCTAAGATGAACACGAGCGTCTGTTTACGTGTCGGGATGTGAAGATGAATCAACGAAGCAACTGGTTATCATGTTTAAAGTTCGATTTTCTGGAAATGGTATTTAGGGATTTCACATGTGCATGTGGCTTCTTTCAAATGAAGTTTGTATTTCGAAAAAGCCTGAGCTCTATAGTTTTCGATCAAGCAAACCCATCCAAAGTCTGATGAAGAGGTGCTAGAATTTAGACGCGTTCCGGTGGAAAAATGTCAACTTTGTTTCTCCTAGCTATGTAACACTGAAGCCTTGCAAAAGTGGACATGTAAATTGGTACGCACAGACCATACCAACGGAACTCTCCTGGTAAAGAGCCGTTCACACTTAGCACATAACCGATCTTATGGACTTGTTGCCGTTATTTGATTCTTATTCAAGTTGTGCTGTTGCATTGTATCTTTCCAAACAAGGGTTTAAAATCCTTCCGGTCCCAAACAAGCAATCTGGAATGAAATGTATTCAATTTCTTGCAAACAATGAAGAGTATGCACTGAAGGCCATCAATGACGGAAGTCAATGGAAACTTGTCTTTGAGGTTAGTAATTTTTTTTTAATTGTCTAGACGCTTCCTTATTTTACGTCTACTCTCAGCGCAGACAAAAAAAGCACGATCTTCTCGTTCGATTCTCGTATAATTGGGAATTTATCATTCTCGTCGCCAGAGTCTTGGATCGACGCAAGGCTCTGGGAAACTCTATGTACGAGAACATGCGCCGTAGGCTTCTTATAACCAATAATTGGCTGTTTGGAACCTTACGGCGCCTGCTTACTCCTGGTGCTAACATGAATGCACCAATTGGAGACGCTATCGATTGTTCTTCATGAAAACCAATATACTTTGTTATGGGGTTCCCCATAGCTCTCCTCTCCCTCAGTCAATAGAAGAGCTCTGGGGTCGAGATTGGGGAATTTACAGGAAGGAATCTACGTGGTTTTCAATTTATTCCCCTCATTAGCAGAAGTCTATCATTTTCAAAACCATGCCAGTCAGCGGACAATAAAGTACTGAATATTGAAAGTATATTGCATAATGAGCTATCTGAGTCTGAAAAAGTGAACCAAATATAATATCTCTGAGCAATGATGCTTTAAAACTTTGAGAACTTTACTAAGAATTTATGGGATCACTAGCGCCTTTGCAACCCAAGAATTTATCAGGCTTTGATGGCTAATAACTGGCTCGTTCAATCAAGGCTGAGGGTTTACATCGGAGATTTAACTAAGTTTAACGAGTCATTCTATCATTTGAAGTCATTTGTAAATAACGTAATTCCTTCAGTAAGCAAAATCGTCTGTAATGAAACAAAATTTAAACTGAATGACGTTTGCAAGGTTCCCTTACAGATAACATTTTTTTTAAAATCGCAAATTGGACGAACCTGGAAAACGTTTAAAACATCATTGGATCTGAATTGTACTCGAGATTGAGCTATTTCCTTTGCATGTTAAATACAGATGCTATGCATTATGAGATTAACTTCTTTGTTCCTTGCTCAATTATAGAAGTGTCAAATATTCCCTCAGGCCTTGGAAAAACATGTAACTATTACCGTTCAATGGGGCAGTGTCAGGCTATTTTAGTCAAACTTCAAAGCACTAAAAGACGTCTTTGCATCAATGAAGACCAAAAAATTATGCCGTAGTTTAACTACCAATAAAAATTGAAGTGTACTGAAGCTATTAATCAACGGTCGTTTGCAGCCAAGTATGGAGAGGATGAAAATGGATTGAAACTTGAAAAAACCGGCCATTTTTTCAAGTTTGGAGACGATGTCTTCAGAAAGTCGACAAATATTAAATGCGAATAGCTCTTTGTGCCATAATACATTTCATATCTTCTCAGTGGTTTGTCGGGAATGTTGTACGAGTGAGCTAAAGTGCTAATTAAACTTTTTACATAGTTTTGGCCGGAAAACAGCAAATTTAGTTTGACAGTGCTCCTTTAATAAGTCCTCTTCGAAAGGTTACTGTCAAGAGAAAGTTTGTGATGTCTACTTGTTTAACGTAAATTTAACTATAACTCTAACGGAGCAATCTTTTTTATTGAAATCACTCACA
>NC_090876.1:43058090-43060590 GCF_036669935.1 Montipora foliosa
ACCTTTCGAGGTTTTCCCTTTTTCTCGCTTTGACCGGAATTCCCGGAAATTTCTGTACCATTTGTCCACAATTACAAGTGCCAGAGAAAATAGACCGTTTCATTTGTTTTTCAACCGGAACAACCCGCTTTTCTGGCAAATGATACAGCACATTCCCATTTTCTTTTCCCAAGTACAGAATGTGCAGTACCATTTGTCTAAACATTCTCACCGAAAATTTCATTCAAATGGTAAGCCCTCAAGCCTACCAAGGGAAGATATCTGTTTACAAACTTTGCTTTTGTTATTCCAATTTGGAACCTTTGTTTTGTGAGCCAACGAGGCTCTGGTTGGCACATTTATGACAATAGGTGACGTCAACGATATCTTCCCTATAATTGGTCTCTGGGGTTAGAAACTGGATCTCCGCTTTTAGGCTTGGCTAAATCATAGATAATAGAGGGAAATGGTTTGAAAGCTCGGAAAACATCAAAGGAGCAAACAAAGATGCCAAGATTTAGGTTGGAAAGTTCACGACCGTGCACAATCTTTTGTTTTGCGCTGATACACTATGTATGAATTACATAATCAACCCGTCTCTATTGGTTAGTTCCTCGGTACGGAGTAATCAACTATTGTGTTTTGTGCACGGTCAAGGCCAAAAACCTACAACAAAGAAATTCGTCGCGTTACATAACCATTCCCCCTATTAACCATGGCTAAATGCGAGATATTGTGGAATTGTGGAATTTATCCACTCTTCTGCAAGACCTTAGATGCCACAAAGATGGCTAGTCTACTCCTGCAGGTTTTAACTTAAAACAACTGTACAACTGAAACACAACAAAAAGCAAAGCATTGGCATGCAAGACACCTGTACAAAGGTTTATTGAAATTTGAAGAAAGTTACCATAACAATGTTATTCAAAATAACTAACAAATATAAAATCATCCACATCATTCGGCTTAGGTGTCCACGGAACTTGGATAAGTACTGGGTAGATTTAGATTCGACTTTGCGTACCTTATGATAATCAGCAGCAGCCCTTTAACAACTAAACTTGTCCATCAGTGATCTCTGATTTTTACTGATTTCATTATCACTTGAATTACATCGAGTGACCTACTTAAATTTTCATTTGCCCTTTCAACTCGCTGGTACGGTAAAAAAGGCATTATGCTGGTATAAGGCATTTAAATTTTAAAAATGTCTGTACATCAGCAAACACCGCACTGGTTAAAGAAAGTATTCAAAATAACCTTACATCCGAACTATTACTTTATAAATAACAATTCAATGAATTTTACAATGTGTGAATATTTATCACAAGACTACGACCGTTCGCACTTTTCGCTGGTTTATCTTAATCATACATACATATTTAACGTAGCTTAACGTATCTACCACTTTCTTACACCTAATGATGATTCCTTGTTCTTCTATTCCGGATGAAACGATAGCTGAATTTTATTCTGGTGTCCTCTGAAGCGTCTTGGACAGTAATTAAAGATAACATAGCTTGGTCATCTGCAGGACAAGAAAGGTACATTCCGACACCTGAAGCTTCCCAAGAATAATCTCCGCCCCGTTTTGTCTCATTGAACAAAAACGGGCCATAAGCAGACGAGCATTCCTGCCTCTGTGAGTGATTTCAATAAAAAAGATTGCTCCGTTAGAGTTAGAGTTAAATTTACGTTAAACAAGTAGACATCACAAACTTTCTCTTGACAGTAACCTTTCGAAGAGGACTTATTAAAGGAGCACTGTCAAACTAAATTTGCTGTTTTCCGGCCAAAACTATGTAAAAATTTAAATTAGCACTTTAGCTCACACGTACAACATTCCCGACAAACCACTGAGAAGATATGAAATGTATTATGGCACAAAGAGCTATTCGCATTTAATATTTGTCGACTTTCTGAAGACATCGTCTCCAAACTTGAAAAAAATGACCGGTTTTTTCAAGTTTCAATCCATTTCCATCCTCTCGATACTTGGCTGCAAACGACCGTTAATTAATAGCTTCAGTACACTTCAATTTTTATTGGTAGTTAAACTACGGCATAATTTTTTGGTCTTCATTGATGCAAAGACGTCTTTTAGTGCTTTGAAGTTTGACTAAAATAGCCTGACACTGCCCCATTGAACGGTAATAGTTACATGTTGTTCCAAGGCCTGAAGGGATATTTGACACTTCTATAATTGAGCAAGGAACAAAGAAGTGAATCTCATAATGCATAGCATCTGTATTTAACATGCAAAGGAAATAGCTCAATCTCGAGTACAATTCAGATCCAATGATGTCTTAAACGTTTTCTAGGTTCGTCCAATTTGCGATTTAAAAAAAATGTTATCTGTAAGGGAACCTTGCAAACGTCATTCAGTTTAAATTTTGTTTCATTACAGACGATTTTTCTTACTGAAGGAATCACGTTATTTACAAATGACTTCAAATGATAGAATGACTCGTTAAACTTAGTCAAATCTCCGATGTAAACCCTCAGCTTTGATTGAACGAGC
>NC_090876.1:43063090-43080590 GCF_036669935.1 Montipora foliosa
AATCAGAACGCGCGTTTTATCCAAGTTATGTTATAAAAGCTTTTGGTCAAACAGTGAGGCGCGGAAAGTAGACGAGGTTGAGAGGTTTGAATGCGCCTTCTCCGCTCAGATGACCAACTGGACTGGAATTTAAATTGAGCACACTTTTTCAAATGACGTAGTCACTTAGTCGCCCACACTAATTTCGGTTTTCTAAACGCGTTTTTTTTTTCACTAAATTCTCTCTGTGCAAGGAACTCGAAATTCAGCGGATTACTTTTATTTTACTGATAGGATTTATTGACGTGAACCATTAGTCATTGTAAGCTATAGCAGTATTTTATAATTAAGTGTTCAAAAATATCTACTAATTTAGGCAGAGCCAAATTAATGTTACGAAAAATTTTTAGAATAGAAATCCAAGCTAATTATAGAAAGAGACTGATGAGCCAAGCTAAACTAAATAACGTGGTCTATTCTCAAACTAAAATTTAGTTAGGCGTTGTACCCGATCCACATTAGTTTTGCGAGCGTGCATTCCCACGAAGCCGACACAATCTGATTAACGTTCAGCAAACCTGCTCCATTAATCACTGTAGACTCTTCAATTAACATCGTCACAAACGGCTATGTTCTTTGCTTTTCGATTCAGATTTCTAAATTGTGTTGCGTATTGGTCTGGTTGGTAAAAATGAGTGATTTATGTTCCTGTGCACTTAAATGAGAGAATTAATTCGTTTTCTACGCGGAGTCATAAATGCTTGGAGTACTTCGACGAGCACGCTGACGAGAGACCATGCAGACTCGCATTTGGCAAAATCTAAACGGTTTACCATAAGAGGAAAGCAAAAGCAAAATCAAACTGAGATACCCATAACATTTTTAACAGTAGAAAAACGTTTGGTTGGACACTTAACAACTTTGTTTGCTTTTATGTTGCTACGAGTAACTATGCTTGAGTCCTAAGTGTTACTGTAATATTTTACTATATGTTTCCACGCACGCTCAAGCATGACTAGTAATTGTTGATTGTCAGAAAAGCATAGAAGTAGAGTCCACTGTCTTCCTGCGGGTATGTCATTGTCATTCACCCTGCATTTAATTTGGTAACTTTTTCTACTTAAAGGTACGGCCTAAAAATCTTTCCCGATGCTTAAATTTTAGCTAAAAGGGTGTCAAAGATAAAATAAAATGTAACTGTTCTCTTCACTTACTGTGAAACTAAGTTTGCACTCCATCAAGATCACTGATTCTGGATCCTTGTTGCAATTCAAATACCTAGTCTTTATGACCACTAAAGAGAGTTTGGCCATGTCAAGCTTACTGTCTTATATTTATACGAGTTTGGATAAAATGGGAACAATCTTTTGTAATGGCTTAAGAATTTTTACATCTCATAAAAATAATAGTACCTCTATTTTTCCAAGGAAAAGGGAGGCTTCAATTCCATAGATTCTTTCGGGAGTGACTTTTTTAAGAACAATTTTTACTTTGTGGGATGAGCTAACAGTGTACGTAAGCGTCGGTCGGTCAGGGAAGCACAATGCGGTCAGGGAAGCACAATTAGCTTGGTGTCCACCAGCGTATCCCATTTTCAAGGGTACATGGTTATCACAATCGAAGGCTTCTTACAAATCATATTATGCTCTGAGGTGGTTACTTTATGTAATTGAACTATTCCTCCCAAAAGTACTTTTGTATTTGCGCATACATCATGGCAAAAGCCGTATTGAAAACCTATGGAAAACCTAGCTTGTTGCTTCATTGATTTAGAAGGCAGCTTCAGTTATGTGCCTCAGTTATAATCCTCCTCTGCTTCCTTTTTCACCTAGGAAGTCACGATACAGTTCAATATAAAGTACATAGGCGGAGTGGACACTTAGTAGGTATACTTATATAATAATCCAGTCATTCCGCGAAAATATTGACCAGGCAAGAAATATAATAGCCCCACAATCTTTGTTTAAATCAGTTTTAATAGTTACAGATAATACTTTCGCACGATTTTCCATGGGTTTTAGTTAATCAATATTACATCGATAGTCGATAGTTTGGTGATGATGATTATTATAAACAACGTTCGCCCACTCATTCTCAAGCTCTGTTGCATTGATCAAGCGAACTACTTTTTTCGGTCACGGTCAAAACAAACCATAACAACTATCCCGACCAACTTCAGCGGGACTCATTCTGTAAAAAAACTGTTGCAAACTGTGCTGTGTTTCATCATGATCGGCTGCTTTCCTTAATTTCGCCGTGAAATGGTAACCTCCTATCACGAATTTTCGCGATAACATAAGCCACGTTGGTTCTGTTTCCGTCGGGATTTTCCCATTAACATGTTGCGAGTGATAGATTGTTTATTTTAAGATATTTTTACTGCCACTTTCAACACCTTGCGCAATTTGCCTCGATGGGCCAGTCTCTGTCATCAATACCAAACAATCCAGTCCCGCACTCTTCAGGCAGCATTAGCATGACCGTGTAAGGGAGAGTTGGTCATGAGACTCGTATTCACCACAGGCTGCAGCGTTGTTTTTTTTTATATAACTTATGTCTTTATCAAGAACTGTGACTACCAGATAAGAAATTGAGCTCCTTGGCCCTTTCAAGTCTTCTAGGAATTCGGCAAACACCATCACTCATCGAAACATCGTTAACGTTAACGTTCCCGCATTTCTAATCATTATCCTGAACAGGTTCGATAAAAGGAAAAGTTTGATAATATAGTATGAGACTACTTTTTCTCGTCTCGAAATCATCTTGCACAGCCCTTTTTCTTTCTTGTGCCACTATACCGGAAAATTCATATTTTTTCATCTGAAACGTTAATTCATTCAGCGAAACTTGTATTGACCCAAAGCCGTCCTGATGGCCACTGTTTACATGGCCTACGTATATGCTGGCATATCTTTTATACTTACACAAAGCAATAGCACTTTACACTGTTACTAGATATGAGCCCCTCGCGTAGACTCAGACAAACATTTCGATCTACTGAAAGGAAATGTATGAGTGAGGTAAGCGATAAGTGAAGGAAAGAAGAAGAAACCTTTATGAATCTGTGGAATTGGTTCCAAAAAGGAGGTAAAATGGCTATTGCTAAACACTGTTGATGTAAATGGGACTCACAGTATCCAGATAAATGACCATAAAGTGCCAAAATCTCTCAAAGAGTTGCTGGAATCATACCGCTGTCAAAACCATCGTAAGACATCAAGAAATGTAGGCCTTGGTTAATCGATTGAACGCGAGAATTCTTAACTATGAAAAACACCAGGAGTAACAAGGAGGTTCATAAAAGGGAAAGCATTACCGCTTCGAATAACAATTTTTTCCCATTCTTGTTTTGAAAAACGCCTAAAAAATAGAGGATATCCAGAGATCTGAGCTGAGATTCTCAAACAAAAAGAGGTCATGCACGAGGAGATGAAAACGCACATGTAACACAATTTTGAGAGTTGTCACTGAAATACCACTTCCCTCACGACGATATGGCACCTGGTAGAAACCTATCTACATCTAAGAGAAATATTTAACACCCTCCCCCAATACTACATAGTATGGCAAAGAAAAATCCATGAAAGATCTCTTAGTCAGAGCAAAACAGACAACCGTTTGAGAACAGATGGAGTAGCGTAATAATAAGGCCCATCAACCGTCTTTTCCAACATGCCAACCTGCCGACGGAGTAAGATAGGGAACAGAACTTGCACTACGGTACCATTCCCTTTCAAAATCGAATCTCATCAGGGCCATCGATGCTCGGATTAAGCGTGTGGTCACTTTTACTGTTTACACGACCTTCAACACTCCTCCCTATTTTCATTACATACATGTTCTCGACACTACTGTAACATCCAGTAAGGGAAATTGCGAATTGATGAAGTCATTGTGCTTTCATCAAAAACACGATTGATACTTAAGTCTTTCAGGTAGGTAATTACGATACGGCGGCTTCCTTTTTTTAGAAGTGTAGTAAGCGGCAGGGCCTGTTCTTGTTTTGATTATAAGCTCGGAACGTACAATAATACACTTAACAATTTAAAGTGTTTTACCTACTAAGCAAATTGTCAAGTGTGTAAACAATTACTGTACGTACATTCCTGCTGTTTATTAAAGAGAAAAGTTGTTTTGGAAGTGCAAACGCGATAAAAGTCATTATGGCCCTCTAGTCATGAATTTCATCCTACCCCGGAAATACGGCCACCCTTTAATACGGCCAATTTGTTTAGGTCCGTTGATGACCGTATTAATTATAATGGGGTTTCACTGTAATCGACTTTCAGTTGTTTGCACTAAGCTTTTCATAACGGTGCAAGGAAAAGGACAATGCATAACTCAACGGTGACTAAGTTTCATTCATGTCATAACTGAAGCCAAATATTTGCTTTGTAATGAAAAAGTAAATACCAATACATTTTTTAAACCACCACGATAGCCTTACGATATTCGTGTGGTAATTGTTAAAAAAAACGCTGACGGTTTGAGCTAGAGTTGTCTCTAAAGACGCTCACTTGAAAGTCACGGCTGAATTCGAAACGTCGTCTTAATCCCTGACACATAGCAACAACACCACTGTACAGTACTCTCATAAGAAACGGCAGTTGTCATATATTCAAAAAGGATGGATATTCAAAAAGAGCGTTTGAAACGATACGGTTTCCGTTTCATCTGTCGTGTGAGCGACTAAACTCCATCGTTTTGAAAACAGTTACTTCGTATTTTGGCGAGGAAACTGGCTTGTTTGCAATGATTTAAAATTGGGAAACCAAGCAGAGAGTGATAAATATAGTAAGAGATTGCGAGATCCATTTTTAGACTTTTTAAATCGCATTTCATATCCCAGTGATTTTTCCAGCAAGAGTGTATGGTTACAAAAACTCAGCACGACTTGAGTTTGAGATAATTTTTTGACAACAACAACAATATTTTATTATTTGACAATGAATCCTTATTCCCCTGGCACCGCAGGTAGCAGTACTAATCGAGGCGGGCCAGGATAATCAGTAAAAGAAGAAGAAAATACATACAATTCGAAAGCACCTTCAAGCAAGCTTAGTTACAAATATCACGCCTAGATATGTTTACGGAAATTCCTGATATTTTTCCTCAATATCTCGCTTGTCCCCTCTAAATATCGTGAAAAAACTCTTAAGACCCCAAATAATTTCGTAACATTTTCCTATAAATATCACGATAACGCCTTTACAAACCGATAATGGCAAGACGGGAATGCGTCAGTCTTTACAAAGTAACTCACCGAGACTCATGGGATATAATATTCGTGAAGCAATTAACCGCTAAACAGGTCAACCGGACCACTGCTGACACTTAATTTAGCCTCAAAGTAGATTTCATCTCAATTTTCAAAGAAAAAACCATAGCAAAATCTCAAAATTAATAATTTATTTTTCTAAATATCTCCGAATTTTCTAAATATCCCTGGAGATTTTTAGATGATTTAAAAATATTTAACAATTATCCTCCGAAATCGTGCGGAATGTCGCCTGAGCAGGATAATTGTTTTATTATTCAACAAATTGATGACAAAGAACAATTTCCTACGTTTATTGAAAAAAAAAAAGAAAAACCACCATTTTTCTCCGAGATACACAAAATTGTGTATAGTGCAGGATATACGTTGAGAACGCACGACGAATATTGAATGCACTATGATAATATTTGGACATTGTCACAATGTGTTGAATGATAAATCCAGAAATTTGTAGCTAGGCCTACCTTCAGGCAAACGTTGTGTTAAGTGGTGTTACGCATTTTACTGCGATTCAATAGTTCAAGGGGTGGCACGACGGAGGTGTGAGGGAGTGTTACAGGCTATCATTATTTCTTCCTGGATGTAGGAGCTTTCATCCTAACCGTTAAATTAGGAATTAAAAATACAATAATTATTGATTCTCTTTAGCTTTAACTTCCATCACTTGTTAGTCACATTCTTTACATTCTTAAGGTTTCTGACATGTACTCTCAACTGCGCGAAGAGATCCCTGTTGCATGTATCAGACCCTGTAACAAATTCTTGCGATCCAGTTATGGGAGGAGCGATTGCAGAATACCCGGCCCACCTTGAACGGCACAAATCTCTTGCTCCTGCGGTTCCGCAGCGACCAAACAAGATATATAGGTGAACGACTGCTACCGCAGTGTCGTAGCCGATGAAAAATGAAGTCTGAGTTAGTTTAAAGACTGCTACTGCAGTGCCGCAGTGCCGTAGTCGATGACGAATGAAAACTGAGTGAGTCGAACGACTGCTACCACAGTGCCGTAGTCGTAGAATAATGAAGTCTGAGTGAGTCAAGGACAAGACGATCTCGTGAAAAGTGTAGTTAACCGAACCAAAAAATGAAAGCTAAAATTTTACGAGAGTGCTTAGGCCTAATTACTGAAACGAGCGCTTAGGCTTAAAGGGGCTAGGTCACGCTATTTTGGGCATTTTCAGCACTGATCGAATGGTCATAGAATTAACTAAAATATCAAAATAACTGTTCAAAACTATAGAAGAACTCTAACAAAACACAGGGAAGCCAAGAAGGGACATGGATGGACAAAACTGGAGAGGATTGAAATGGATTGAAATTGGGTAAATTTGAAAAACGTTGGCCCACCTTTTTTCAAATTTATATCAGTCTATATCAAAATGTCATTTACAAAGCTTGAAAATCATTCTCAGTTGTTATGTGGCCGTGATTTTGCAAATGAAAGACTCTTACTCTGCCAATTTGATGTTTAGAGCTCATAATTAACAAAATTAAACAAAATTACCTAAAATAGCGTGACCTAGCCCCTTTAATCAGTAAAGGAGTGCTTTCTTCTTCACACAGCATTGCAACACGACTGATTATCATTTCAACGACTGACGACTACGGGGTTGTAGGGAAAACCAAGCAGTATTATGGTATAAATGATATTGGCCAATTGTAACAGTTTAGGAAGTTGATGAATGAAATAAGAGAACGTAGAGTGCTTTAAACTCTGGCCTTTCTAGTCACCTAGTAGTATCGGATGGGAAAATGGTTTTCCGGGAAGTACAAGGGAGGTAACGTTCAGCTAGCAATTTCGGAAATGAAGATATCATTCCCTAAAATTTTCGGGCACTTCAATTTTCTACCTAACAATTAAAGTGTGCAACGATGTTCCAAGTAAATCTAACCGTTGATTTTTAGTTCAAGTCTACTTTCATGGCAATTTCAGTTGCAAGAACGCAACTAAAATTCATTTATTAGCAGTTCACAGGACAATTACCTGAGGGCCAATGCAAATTTAAATTCGCTGGACGTCACATCGTGAAGAATATTGAATTTTCCGGTTTACGGTTGCTCAACCGGAAAAAGGGGGCTGTTCGCTAATCCTTAAAAACCCGTGCGGAGTGCTCAAAATTTGGACCCCAAACAGCGGCCGGATAAAAAAAGCTAATTGTTAAACTCTTCTTTACTATCGAACCTCTAAGCAACCCTTTTTAAGACAATGGAAGTCAAAATGCGACAGAGATTCAACTGATCGATTCCAGGGATGAAGTTCCTTATTAGCTCAAATCTCATTTGACATCAGTTAAATCTCTTTCCCGTAATTAGCCATAGTTCTCTGGAAAGCAATGAAATAAGGAAAGAAAAGTTAAGGGAAAATTGATATTTCATTTATGATATATTTAAAAGCAGCATGCAGCCTCTGCGTTGAATTCCTAGTGGATGATGCCTGAAATGCACCATGTCGTGACGCGTGCAAAACATTATTCCGTGTTGATAACAGAGGCACGCTTCAAGACAATTTCCGCAAGGTAATGAAAAGGAACTGAGTCAACATAAAGAGCTTATTAGTGGCAAAGAATCAACGTGGACGAATGTTGCGAAAATAGAGTGAGGTTTCGCCCTAGTTAATCGAGGGACTGGTTATGAAACCTTAGAATTTCAAAAGCGAGGACAATGTTGTTGCAATCGATGTTGAATCCGGGTGTTGAATTGACCGTGACCCTGCACAACCTTTTGTTTTCGCTTCGCACGGGTTCGCAAATTAATTGCGCATAATTTAATCGAAGGATTTGATTGGTTATCTTCTCTAAAAAAGGCGTGTTTTGTGCAGGGTCAAGGCCAAAAATACGGACAAAAACATGAAGCAAAGAAACTTGTCCATTTTCATAACCATCTCCATGCATTAACTATGGTTTCGCGAATCGTGAAATTTCTTTAACACGTGACAGTGGTGAGGCTAACAAATGTCTCCTTAAATTGCCTTACTCAGTCTACATTGTCAACTTGTATTTCCCACTTCAAATATCTGCCCATCCCAAGTGAAAAGAACACAATTTGAAGCAATCTTGAAAAGAAATAAAACCGTCTGATTTTGGTCAGAATGATAATAGTTCATCCCGCTTAATGTTATTGTTTGTTTTAAAATAACTTGGCAAAAAGCTATTTCGTTTTCATATTGTTCGTTTGATTAGCAAAGCGTGTAATTGAGTGGGCGAACGTTCACTTGTTTGTTCACGATTAATGAAGACAGTATATATATTTTTTGGACAACTTTGATGCCATTCATAAAATCACGGGATCCACCGGATCACGTAGAAAGTTGAAGAATAATCTTGATTCGCACTAACATATTTCAACACGTACCCTAAGACTAACGAGTCACAAAAATCCCAATGTTTTTCACATCCCGTTGCCACACACAAATGTACTTAACAATTACCGTGCTCTTTGATAGATAGCTTAATAATTATGGTATACAGACACTTTGTACAAACTCTTCCAATGCTTCTTCTGCAGGTGAAAAACTTTTATTTTTTTCCCAGGCCTGTTAGGGGCGTTTCAATTCTCATTTAGATCAAGTGCGTTTAATATTCTGACGAAGGGCTGTTGTTTGAAACTTGAAGGCCAGGGTCAAACGGCTTCAAAGTTTGCTTCAACAACCGTTCGATCATGTTCAACATTTTTTTAACACGGTGGAAAGGGGGGTGGCAAACCGCGAGCGTTTTTGACGTCGCTGTTCAACAAAATCGAACGGATGCTGTAGCAAATTTTAAACTGAGCCGTTTTCCAGGGCCTTAAGCTTCCAAACTTCCTTTCATTTTTATCATTATTATTTTTAGTATCTTGATCGATACTGTTTTCCTTTTTTCACTTTGCAAGTGTTATTGAAAGAAGTGTAGGCGAAGTGGATACTTCGCACGTAATAAAAATCCGACCGCATTTTGACGTTTTATCATTCCGTTCGAATTCCGTGACCGACAAACACAAAAACTGTCAAATAATCACACAAAGTAAACATTTGTACTGGAAAAAGACACTCCCGATAGAAAAAGGTACATTTATTTTTAACGTTTGTATAGATTCTTAAATAAAACTATTACATGAGTTTATTACTGTTGAATCCATGTTGGTGGTCGATATCTATCTCGCTGACTTCTGCTTTCACATCAGTCAGTACGTCTGTTAAGTGGGTGGATCAAATATGGACTAATAGTGGATGCCAGAGGCTCTTACAGGCTGATGTTCAATCTCACTCCAGAAAAAGAATTGTTTAAAATGTGCAGTGTGCTTTTCAATTTTATTATGATTATTTTTAGTAGACAGCAAGCATATACTTTGGTCTGATGACCATGAACGTATTTATCGATTAAAGTTCGTAACATTAGGACGTGATCTGCTAGTAGTTGTATGCTCACATCCAGACCGGATTTGACAGGTAGTCATCAAATGACGTCATCAATCAAAAGACAAAAGAAGGGGGCTTGCATAAATTAGGGGCAAGTTGGGGCATGACTGACACCACGGGGTGTAACCCTAAGGAGGAAGGGGGGGGGGGGGGGATTAGGGGCAACACGTGAAACAACGCGTGTATCCCAGGTCGTCGCATAAATTAGGGTTAGGTTAATGAAATGCCAGTCACGTGCGTACATGAAAGTCTCTTTTATTGAGAAAGTAAGTGAGTTATGTTTGCTGTGCCTGTATTCTGTGTCCACCCAGCCATCCGGGTGGTAACGCAAATATATAGCGAAAAGAACAATGGGAGAGACAGGAAGCCAATGAGGTAAAGGTGATGTCATCACGGACCAATGAGACAACGCTGACGTCAGTATACATTAACTTTCTGGGCTTGGGGTCAGGTACCTACAAAGTTGGAGTGAGAACCCTAATGTTTTGAAGCGAATCAAACAGAATTTTAAAACAAATACATAAAAGACTTCACACCGTGACGCCTGGACAAGTCCACAAACGCTTTGTTCTTTTTTAAACTAAATTTGCATAGAGGCAATCGAAGCGTGAAGACAACATGCATATGTGCCTCTCGGAAAGGACTGGGAACGGGAGCGCAACACCTGGTCCCTTGTCCGAGGAAAATTTGAGTTTTCGGACTAGAATTTGTCTCAGCCTTTAGCCAAAGTTGCCAATGGATTGCGTCCCATGGGTATTGCGCAGGGGCCGATTGGCTTATGAAACGAAATTGTTCGTCATAATACAGCCAGTTACCGGGTTTGGTGGCGATATCGCGGACAATTTCGCAATATTTCATCAGCTTGGGTGTCTCCGTGGGTAGTTTTTCCGAATAGATCGCAACAAAAATATGAAAGGCAGTTTCTTGGAATTCTCTGGTCGCAGGACACAGTATCCAAGAGGAGTCTCGAAGTAAAATTTATACCTTTAATGAACACAACTAAATACACAAAAACGGGTTAACTGAACTAACAACGCTCTGGATTGACAGGTTATAGGGAGTGCAGTTCCTGTCACATTTATATACTACTGTAGTCAGAGCTAAGATTACATGAATGAAGGGGGTAGTTTCTAAAGAAACTGTGATGCTGCGTCGGTGGGGAAGTAGTATACAAAAATTTGGTTTTATCAATGGAGTTGATAATGTAAAATTGGCCACCGTACGGAGATTCTAAAAGCTGACGTTTCGAGCGTTAGCCCTTCGTCAGAGCGAAGGGCTAACGCTAACGGCTAACGCGAAAGGCTAACACTGACGAAGGGCTAACGCTCGAAACGTCAGCTTTTAGAATCTCTCTACGGTGGCTAATTTACATTATCAACTCCGTTGATAAAACCAAATTTTTGTATACTAAAATTACATGGTTGCGTAATGCGAGTCCCAGTCCCCGACACGCTCTCCCATGTATGTTCCTGGAAGGGACGTACATGCTTCTTCTTGGACTGGGGACAATGCTAAACGAAACTAGAAAGGGCGATAAATACAAAAACTAAGGTAATGTTGGAACTCTCGCGAGATGAAAGATAACAATGACCTAGTGTCAATGTTCACTGTTCAGATTGCTCAGCGATTTGTTTTAGGCGTACAGTAGCTGCTCCGTGGTCTTGCACTGTAGTTGAACTCTGGTGCATTCGGTTTGAGTGCGGAGCTAGGCTGCGAACATGTTAACTCTAAGGGATACAGATGCTGAATTGCGCGTTCAAGGGTGTCCTTGCCTGTTTTCAGACTGGCAGCTCTAACAATGCCATCTCTTACCTTGATAAGTTTCGTAACGACTGCTAGTTTCCACTGATTCCGGTTCTTCTTGTCGTCTTGGATTATGACGACGTCTCCAACGTGTGGGTGGCGCGTTTGATTTCCTCCCGCCCGACGGTGATTCTCCCGAAGGCTTCGGGCGTATTCGGCTGTCCACCGTTTCCACATGACTTCCTTACACTTTAACAGAAATTTCGCTCTTTTCCTTAAATCCTTTTCTGACAGATGGTGTGGTTGCAGCTCGGGAAGATGGTTCGAGTCGATGTGTAGCATAGAGTTTGGTGTTAACACTGGAAGCTGAATATCTTCATCGAGATATGTCAGAGGACGGTTGGTAAGCGCTACCTCAACATCAAGAACTATTTCTTCTGGTTCCGCCCAGCGGAGCGTTCCGTTGCCAATGGACTTGTAAAAGGCTGCTTTGAAGAGGCCAATTAGGCGTTCAAACTGACCTCCCCAACATGGAGCACGACTCAGGTTAAATTTCCACTTGATGGTTAGGCCAGCTAGGAGGTCATGGAACCTTTCATCTTGTTGTACCCTTTTCAGCCATTTATCAGCGGCCTTGAAGGTGGATCCATTATCAGAATACATTATCGCCGGTCTCCCTCTTCGCGCAATGAATGGTTTTAGGCTTCCTATGAACTCGGAAGTCAGAAATTCTCTGCGTTCTGTCGGTGAGGTGATTTTGGTGCATTCTGACGGCTTGTAATCTTCCGCTTGGCAGTAAACACACTTTCGTGTCCTTTTTCGCTGTGTTTGGAACACGCAGTCTCGTTTCCGGAATGACTGTGAGTCCTTCAATTTGAAGTTGTCAATCGGATTTAGGCGTGTCCATTGTCGAAGGGCTTCGCTGAATTTGACAAAATCCCAGGTTTCCCAGTCAGGATCGTTGTGGACAAGGTCTCCTCTGATAATAGGCAATTTCTTGAGCGTCAAGGAAACCATCCCGTTCACTTTATGGAGCGATTTTAGTATTTCTAGGGACTGTACGCTGTGGAATAGTTTTTCGAAAAATTCGTGAATTCGTTTTGGGTTTCCGGTCGGTGTGTAGGGCAATTCTTTCACGTAGGCTTTCACAATTTCACTCTCCTTTCCAAATAGGTCTTTAAATCCTTTTGGGATACCATACATGGGTCACAAGAGGGAATAATATAAAAAAATGGACCCGTATTTCGTTTACCTGTTTACATGTACTGACTACATGTAGTATTTTCACATACCAACATCCACAACAACTCTATTCATACATACGATGGAATGCCGTTTTACAAAATAAAGCTGACAATAATAATTCCTTATGTATATATAATAATTCCTAATGTATATATATATATATATGTATTTATATGTAGTCCTGAACTAGGTCAAAAACATTTATTTGCTAGTCTGAGTTTCATGCTTTTCAAGAAGCAATCATCAGGTAACTGCACGAAAGAAGGTATATGTGGCCGTAAAACTCCATGTACAGAAGGATTTTCCTTCTTTGTGGCAGTTACCTGACGATTGCTTCGTAAGAATGACTTAGCTATGTATCTATTCAAAGCTCTAGTAAAACCATCGACCACGTTTTAGCTGTAGATCAATTGAAACATTTATCATGTCAATATATATATATATATATATATATATATATATATATATATATATATATATATATATATATATATATATATATATAAAGCTATCCATTGATGCTGTACTTAGCACGTTCAGATGCACAATAAAGTTATTTCTATTCACAACTATGACTGCTGCTAGTATCAAACTTTACCCCAGCCTCGACAATGCAAGTTGTCGAGTTTACTCGTGTCTAATAGTTGTTTTACTGGTACTTGCATGGGGATCCCTATGGCACCTAAAGGGTCAATCTAAGACATGTTCTGACTTCCACTAATTTTGATAAAGTCCTTTATAAGACAGTTGGCTTCTTGGTCATTTCTAAGTTTTATGTGATCAATTTCTGCCAAGTAGTGTCACAGAAATACTGACTATGGCTGACAACTTATTTTATTTAAACCAAGGCACAAACTCTAACTGAGGATATACTCAACCCCCCTCCCCCCCCCCCCTAAACTACCTTTGGTTTGCTCTTATAAGTGCAAACTAACCTTTAAATCAAAGCTTATAGAGCCCCTAGATTTTGCTTGTAGGGATGAACTTGTAGTTTATTTGTCTTTTTCTTCCATATATACTACGCTCTACTTCTATGTATTGAGCACTCTTTCACGAAAATCAAGTTTCACACATTATATATATATATATAATAATGATCAATGGTAGCAAAATTTCAGTTCATCGTTTTACTGCCAATAAAACGATGCACTGAAATTTTGCTACCATTGATCATTATTATCACTGCTCCTCTCAGAGTTGAGCGCTCTCTAAATTTATTCTAATCAAGTTCAAGAAGTATATATAATATATAATCAAGCTCAAGAAGTATATATATATATATATATATATATATATATATATAGCTCTTTGGCATTACAAAGCTTTTGCTTTCATGTTCAAATTGAGCACTCTACTAGGATGAGTCATTGCCGCTAGCAATTGCGCATGCTCACTAGCTCTCTAGTTTGAGCACTCTGGCATGACGTGGATGTACCACATGCGTGGGACATCTGGGGTGGCTTTATAGCTTAACCTCCATCCTAGACATCAGCACTGCACTGATGAGGCCCAGAAGCCATCATAGCACGTTTGTGGTAGACTAATTGGCTTTTATCTTTTTTTGTTACCAGTACCTGCCGGGAGGGAACGGCGTGGGTCCTACCCTAAATTGTTTTTTCGGTATGTCTCAGCCTACTCCTGTATCCCGTCTGTGGTCTGATATTGTGGAGAATACGCCTGTGCCTCCCTCTGTTTCTGGAGCTGGCCAATCTGATTCGCCATCCCACATGGATACCAGTCCTGGTGGCTCTTATGCTGATAGAGTGACTCTTGGTGCTGTTGATTCTCGTCCAAAAGTTTCCAGTGTAGCTCCGCGTCGCAGGTCTTATCTGTCTTCTTTTGAAAGAGAGCATTTGATGTTTTGAATGTCATGCCTGATCGTCCTGCTTCTGCATACTTCACACTCCCTGACAGCTCAGTTACGACCAAGCAAATCTTTGATAGCTTGGTGAGAGATGGTTTTCCTCCGACGTCAGTCCGTTGCCTTCAGAGATCCCAGAATGGGTCAGTAGTCCTCATCTTTACGAAAGAGGAGATCCGAAACAAATTTCTGCAGCAGTCGTCTTTCTTTGTTGGAAACCAGCCTCATGCAGCTCATCTTGCAGGCAGAGCCTTGTCTTATGTTGTTGTGTACGACGCTCCTTTTGAGTTACCTGACTCGGCTTTGACCTTCCGTCTGTCGAAGTATGGCACTGTTTACTCCCAGCGTCGCTCCTCCGTCCAGGGCTTCCCCCAGGTCCAGAATGGTATTCGTACTCTTCGCATGTGTATCGATTACCCCATCCCGTCGTACCTTCGTTTTGGTAAGTACCTTCTCCGTGTACAGTACGAAGGCCAAGTGAAGACCTGTAGAAGATGCAACGAGCCAGGTCATTTGGCCCAAGAGTGTCGTCAGATGCTCTGCTTTAACTGTGAAGTAATTGGCCATCATGCCCGTGATTGTCCTGCTGGGGTTCGATGCTGTATTTGTAAAGAACCTGGCCACATGGCCATTGACTGCCGCCACTCTTGGTATCGCCGCCCGCTTTCGCATCGTGATGCCGTTGATGCTGAGCCCCCGAGCCAGCCTGCTGCTGACCCTCCTCCCGTGGATGTACCCCCCACTACTCTAGATGCTGACAATGCTGATTCAGGTGACGTGGATCTTGATAGCCCCCAGGAGAGAATGCAGAGGAAGATTCGGCAAGGTCTGAGGACGATTCCCTGGAAGCTGAATTTGACCAGCCCTTGGCCTCGGCCATTTCTTCTGAGCCTGCGCCTGACCTTTTAACTTCTCAAGGCCTCATCAACGATTCCCCTGATGTTCAAGTTCCCGGAGTGCAAGAATTTCCCGTTTCTTCCCTGACCGATACGAGTGTTGAGAGTGACGAGTCTGAGCCTGAGAGTATTGCCACATCTGAACTGATGGATTCCGACGCTGTGCCTGATAATATGTCTCTTGTGTCTGAGCGGCCCTCTCGCCGAAGGAAGAGATCTCGACATGGCTCCTCACGACGCGCTGGTTTGGGCAAGTCGTCTCGTCTGTCTGTAGTAAGTGAGGATGCGCCCACTTAGTTTAACCTTGTTAAAGTGCGCTACGATTAATGTTAGGGGTTTAAGTCAACGTAAGTTTTCGCTGGTCTCTGATTTCTTTCGTGCTTCACGCCTAGACTTTTGTTTCATTCAAGAAACTATGATTTCGAATGACGCTGTTCTGCGCTCCTTCTCCTCTTCGTGGCCGGGCCCCAGCTTCTGGGCCCCTGCTGTCGGGAGGAGAGGGGGGGTAGCTATCTTATGTTCTGATGTTTTTCGTAATAATAATTCTGTTTGGCAGAAGGATCAAAGTGGGCGCATTCTCAGCTTACTTGTTAAGTTTGACGATTTCAATCTTAATCTAGTTAACCTTTATGTACCGACGATTCCGGCTGAGAGAAAGATTTTCTTTCAGTCGATCCCGTCCTTTTTTCTTCCAAACTCCCGGCTCCTGATCGGGGGGGATATGAATTGTTTTGACTCGGCGCTTGACAAATTGGGTAGGTCGGTTTCCCTCGACTCCGGCTTCTCGGACCTAAAATCTCGCTGTAACCTCCGTGACGCTTGGCGTCTTTCGCATCCCCGAGACAGGCAGTTCACCTGGTTCAGCCCAGACCATTCAATTGCCAGCAGACTGGATACCTTTTTGGTCCCTCGGCTTCAGTGTAATCAAGTCACTAGGTGCGATATTCTCCCATGCGTTTTCTCAGATCATGACTTTGTTATTTTAGACTATGATATTGCGGCTCTTCCCCTGCGAGGCCCGGGAGTTTGGAAGTTTACTAATTCTCTCCTCGATGACGAATCCTTTTGCTTAGAGATTTCGGATTTAATTGAGCAGTTTCTGGCCTTTCGGCATTGCTTTGCTTCTCAGCGCGATTTTTGGGAGTGTTTAAAGTCTGACATTAAGCTCACTACGATCGCCTTTTCTCGTCGTAAACACCGTTTACTCTCGTCCCAGAAGGTTTTTCTAACAAATCGCTTAATTGCCCTGAAGAATCGTTTGGCTTCGGGCGATGTTTCTGCTAGTCCTGAAATTCTGACTTCAGAGGCTGCTCTGCGGTCGCTTTTAGATTCCGAGCTCGAGGGTTCTAAGATTCGCAGCAGGGTTAAGTGGGCAGAGGAGGGGGAGTCTCCCTCTGGTTTCTTTCTCGGTCTTGAAAATGAGAGACACGAG
This sequence comes from Montipora foliosa, assembly GCF_036669935.1. Lineage (NCBI taxonomy): Eukaryota > Metazoa > Cnidaria > Anthozoa > Scleractinia > Acroporidae > Montipora > Montipora foliosa. The sequence goes on from NC_090876.1 coordinate 43,079,919, forward strand.
AAAGGCTCCGTCTCCTCTGTCTTTGATTCTGAGGGGCAAGAGTTTTTTCCCTCCCTGACATGATTCAAGCTCACGAGCGTTTTTATTCTTCCCTATTTTCTGAAGAGCCAATTGACCCTGTAGCCCAATCCCATTTGTTTGAGCACGTTACCCGCCGGTTATCGGAAGCTGAGCGCGAATCATGCGAGGGTCTTCTTTCTTTGAACGAGGCGTCCGAGGCCCTTCGCCTCTCTAATAGGAACAAAACGCCCGGTTCTGATGGCTTAACTGTTGAGTTTTATTCTGCGTTCTGGTCCCTCTTGGGGCCCCTTTTAGTTGATTTGTTTAATGAGTCTCTCGCCCATCATGAGCTGTGTGACTCTATGAAATCGAGTGTTACGCGTCTTGTTCATAAGAAAGATGACCGTAGAAATCTGAAAAACTGGCGTCCCATTTCGTTACTGAATGTGGATTATAAGATTTGTTCAAAAGCCCTTTCCCTCCGTTTGAAAAAAGTGTTGGGGTCTATTGTAGACCCTGATCAGACGTGTTCTGTTCCAGGTAGATCTATTTCTTCTAATTTGCTCTTCTTCGCGATACACTAGATTTTATTGAGAGAACCGGCGAGACAGGTATTCTCGTCTCTTTAGACCAGGAGAAAGCCTTCGATCGCGTTAATCGGTCCTTTCTGAT
>NC_090876.1:43093090-43098090 GCF_036669935.1 Montipora foliosa
CTTATTTGATTTACATGATATTTACAGTCTCCCTCATTCGATTTACATGGTATTTACAGGTGCCTTTATATCATTTACATGATATTTACAGCCTCCCTTATGCCATTTACACGATATTCACGGGATTCTTTATTCTATTTACATGATATTTAAAGGTTCGTGTATTGGATTTACATGGTCTTATGTCCCTGCTTTTAGACATTTACATGATATTCTTAATAATTTACATGTTTCACCTGAAATATTTACATGTTTTTTACAGGATTTCTCAAAACATGTAAATGGGTAAAAATCATGTAAATTTTCATTTACAGTATCCTTTTGAAGATTTACATGTTATTTACATCTTTTTTTACATACTATGGAAATTTTCAATTTTTCCAGTGGTACTGGTGGAGATGGAGGGCGTTTTCCATTTACAAAAAATGTCCGGAAATTTCGTTGGAAATTTCCATCGGGTAAAAAACGTGTTCCATTTAACTCAGGTCCGTTCGCCGCCCAGTGATTGCGATTTTACGCGCCAAAATTTTAAAATGTGGCCGTAAATAGCCTAGAAGTGGTAAGACCTTTCAAAAGTTGTAAATGAAACACACATTTTCATCGGAAAGTTTCCAACGGGAAAACAGGACTACCTTTTCAGAAGTTCCGTTTATTCCGAAAATTTTCCAGTGGAACGAACCAAAAACGTGTGTTTCATTTACATCCCAACCGGAATTTCCGGAATTTCTTGGTAAATGGAAAACGCCCAGAGTCGATAGATTTTTTTTACTTTTATTATGTCTCTGAGATAGTACGCGTGCTGTGATTGGCTAAGTTAGCGGTCCGTATTCTACAATTCCGGGCGGCCCGCTGTATGGCCTGCCAAGTTTGAACTTTCGATAAAACATTATGTAGCAAGTTTTTCATGTCGTTTCTGTTACATAAACTTGTAAAACTGTTTGAATCTTGCAAGCAACTATTTCAAACAGCTAAGAAGATTTAGTTTTTCGGATTTTGACACGGCAATCTTTGTGGCGGTTGAACCCCTCCGCTTGACTTCGACTAGTTTCCTTGCCCGCTCGCCGGATTAACCTCAGAGATCTAGATATAATAAATATCTTACTAACCTCGTTTTCTCGGTCCGTACTGGAAGTTACGGATCACGGTTTTTCCGTTGATTTATGGCCCAAGCGCGAAGCCTGCGGGAAATAAATCAAGGGGAAATAACTCGGTCCGTAACTTAATTACAGTACCGACCTCGAACTCGTTTAGTAAGAGGTATTTAAAGCTTATAGAAAATGTTGGAGAAGTCCTGAACAAGATGTTCACGGAGCCAACCACCCTAAAACCAGGGTATAATTTTATTTCTTTCTTAAGATGTATAAGAGACTATATCCTGAAAAATAAGGGCGCTTTCCGTTAGTCAGAACAAGCCGGTCAGACCATACCATACCATTTGTAAAGAGAATTCCTCTATCAATCAGAAATGGCCAGCTAAATCCGTTGCTTTATACATAGTATGCATGGCAGTGATGGGGTTTTAGCGAAAAGAAAGAAGCCTGTCGAAAGAAGCCTGTCACTTTCATTTTCCAAATGCCCGGTGACCTTTGGTATGCGCCCTAAGGTTTGAATTTCAACAGAAGTCAAGTAAATGTCATTTAATTTCCATGGGTTATTGCAGACCACTGTGGTTGCCTTCCACGCAGGAATTTTTTTTATGTGCCTCCGTGTATGATGATGATGATGATGATGATGATGATGATGATGAACTTTATGTGTGTCGAGAATCTCTAGCGCAAACCCTAACCCTAACCCCAACCTACACTAGTGGATGACACAAAAATAAAATAATGTAGGATAACACTGCTAAAAATAGTAAAAGCTAGGGAGACTAAAAAGAAAGCTAAAACCTATTTACAAATAAAATTTTTGCTTCATGACATAGAGTCTCAAAGTTAACTATTACAAAGCATACAATTGCTGCAGCCATCATCAGTTATGACAGTCAGGTCTGTTCTCCTGATTTTAGTCTTAAATCTGTGCAGACTGTCTTCAGTACGCAATTCTTTTGTAAGTTTCGACCAGAGGAAAGGGCCATAGTATCTTATCGAATTTTATAAAAATGCTAAAAAAGGGGGGCTTAAAACTGATCTAAACTTAAAAAGGTTTCCCAAATTTTCAAACCGTATCTCTGGTTCTTCTTTGGGGGACAATGAATCTAAAATTCAAAAAATCACTGCTTCTTATTTTGGCTCCCAAGAGATCTTAACAGCGGCACATATGCCCTTGGGAACTCCATTCTTTCATTCACAGAGTTCTTATCGATGTTTGAGTGTGTAGACTCCAGAAAAATTCTGCGCTTGTAATTAGTTTCATTCCTTTCAAGAATTTGGCTGTAGCGTGGATGGATGTCGTGCTATTTTTACAGGGATCTTTTACAGGGTTGAATGCAAAGACTGCGATTTCTCATACATTGGTGAGAGCAAACGGTGTTGGGCTTCGAGGAGAGTGGAACATGATCCCGCGCGTGCCGCGAGTAAAGAGTCTACAATCCGACAAAATGCCGAAAGAACCACGCACGACATCCATCCACGCTACGGCCAAATTCTTGAAAGGATTGAAACTAATTACAAGCGCAGAATTTTTCTGGAGTCTTTACACTCAAACATTGATAAGAACTCTGTGATTGAAAGAATGGAGTTGCCAAGGGCATATGTGCCGCTGTTAAGATCTCTTGGGAGCCAAAATAAGAAGCAGTGATTTTTGAATTTTAGATTCATTGTCCCCCGAAGAAGAACCAGAGATACTGTTCGAAAATTTGGGAAACCTTTTTAAGTTTAGATCAGTTTTAAGCCCCCGTTTTTAGCATTTTTATAAAATTATGAACACTGATCGCCGAAAGAGCAACATCTTATCGAATGCCTTCTCCGTATTTAATTGTATTAAAACGAGGCATTTTGAAATCCGAATTTCTTAAATAATATCTCCTATCACAGTTTGCATTCAATGTAAAAAGTTCTTGTATTTGACTTGGGAGTAGGTTCTTTTTGCCTTGAACACGAGGATTGCAATTTCCTGAAGCCTTCTGTTGATCAGTGAAGGGAGTTCAGCCAGATTCAGCAGCTCGTCATACGCAGGAGGGTGATTCATTGTTGAATACTACTTTCAGGGCTCTCTCCTATAATCTTTCAACTTTACGTTCGTCTGAGGCTCTGCAGAAGTGCCAGATAGTACTGCAGTAGGTCAGGCGAAGCAAGATGGCAGCTCAGTTCGTAGAGTAGTAATTTAGCATGAGTAGGTATAAGCCTTCTCAGACGTCTTAAAACTCCTATCTGTTGGCTGTTGTAGCCTTTTTACAAACGAAACTAATATTCTCACTAAAAGTAAGTTCAGAGTCCAGGAGTGCACCGAACAATTTGATGGATTTCAATTGTTTTATGTTAATAGTCCCATCTATATACAGGTTTATACTATTATTTGCCTCAGTCTCAGAACCCAGTACTTAGCTTGGATTGATATTTTTGAACATTCACTTGTAGCAGGTTTTCCTTGCATCATTTAGTAATAGTTTGCTACTTCCAGCGACGAGGCGCAAATTAATTTTAAAAGAGTCCATAGAATCAACATAAGAGTGTCCGATAACAAGAAACCACGCCCTATTATCGCAAAGGTTTCCCAATATCAGGATAAAAACTTCATCAAGTCGTTTATTAAAAACCTCCCAAAAGGCTCAAAATACGGAATAAGCGATGACTATCCTAAAGAAATCGACGAGATAAGGAAGAAGCTTTATTCGGTTCTTAAGGCAGCGAAGAAAGAGAAGAAATCAGCCTATTTCAACGTTGACAAACTCATCATTGATGATCAAATTTATCGGGGATCAGAGACAGCTAATTTACCTCTCTATGGACGCATAATGAACAGTTGAATAGTCAATTTGGGCATAAATATTTGTCAATCGCAATTTTAAATATGAATTATTACCCATGACCGGCTGGCCATTTCTTATTGTGGTTTGATTATCACGCTCAAATCCTGTCTATAGTACCGCACAAATTCTAGGTAAGTTCGTTTTTAATATTTCTGTTCTTAAAAAATAATATTTTATGTCATGCATCGTGTATTTCTGTCCAAAAATCATCGTGTACTGAAAATCTCTGGTTAAAAATCAAACATTTTAAACTCGATTTTTTACGAGGAAACTACAAAAATTGGCACATTAATTAAGTTTAAATGGTTAATTACAAACTATTAACACTGAATGTGAGAGGGCTAAACAAATCAAGAAAAAGAAGGCAATTGTTTCGCTGGCTCCATCAACAACAGTCAGCTGTAATTTTTTTGCAAGAAACGTATTCATCGTTTCAAACTATAAAAATGTGGGAAGCAGAATGAGGGGGGCAAAATGGTCTCCAATCATGGTTCTACCCATAGTAGAGGGGTTATGATTCTTTTCAAACCAAGCCTTGACGTTTCCGTTGAAAAAATTATTTCTGACAAACACGGCAGGTTCTTAATCGCTGAAGTCACAGTTGATGGTGAAAAGAATGTTTTCGTGAATATTTACGCTCCAAATGAACGAAAGCATCGTGCTCAATTCTTTAGGGAAATATCCACTTCTTATCTAAAAACGTATGCAAATGAAAATATTGTTTTAGCAGGTGATACAAACTGCGCAATTAGCTGCATGGACAAATGCGGCGGCAAACCTGTTGATGAAACACAAGAGGCTGTTGTGGAATTTCAATCTTTGCTGAAAAACACACAGCCTTAGGCTTACTGTACTTTGCGAAACGAAATGGAGCGAAACGAAATGGAACGAAACGAAATGGAACGAAACGAAATGAAAATCTGTAGTTTGCGAAATGAGAATCTGTAATTTGCGAAATAAACATTTACTTTCTCGCTGCGTCTACTCGGATATTCTAAACAGAAAATTTCCCCCCCCCCCCAAAAAAAAAGCCGTTTCGCCTTGCGCGGAATGCATGACGGTTTCGTTGCCACGTTAAAAGTTTAAATTA
>NC_090876.1:43103090-43113090 GCF_036669935.1 Montipora foliosa
CCGGCAAAAACTACCCAGTCCCACCGCCAAAAAAAGGCTTGAACATTTTAACTTTCAGCGTGACGATTTTTCTAAGATTTACCTTCTACCTTTTAAGGCTACAAAAGAAACAAAACTAATTATGTTCCAATACAAAATCATTCACCACATCTTATTTACTAACTCATTATTGTACAAACTGGAAAAAGTTTCGTCTCCGCACTGTCCATTCTGCCCCGCAATAGATCAAACTGTTACACACCTGTTTGTTGAATGTGCGCAAGCGTCAATCTTTTGGTCTGAATATATTTCAAAATTGGATTTTGCAATTATGCAACCTTCAGTTAGATCTGTCCCCCCAAGACATTATATATGGAATTATTCGCCAATTGAGTCCACCATGTTTAGCTCTCAATCATCTCATAATACTCGGAAAGTATTTTCTTTATGTTAATGCACTAAATAACGATAAATCATCTCTTATTGATTTCAAAAGATTAGTGCAGGATAAGATAGAACTAGAAAAATACATAGCAATTACCTCGGGACAACAAAAACTTTTCTTTGCTAAATGGCAGAAATTTACACACATTATTGTTGATTGTACATAAGAGTGTTTTCCGTCAATGTACCGCATTTTAATTTTGGTCGTATTCAGTAACCTTTGCAGTTTTTGTTTGTATTGTATACTGTGCAATATTATAGCGATTGTAAGTACTTGCAACTTTTGTTTTGTATTTTATTTTTTCTTTCTACTTTGCATTGCTGTGTATAGTGTAAATTGATACTGTTTGGTAAGTACTGTAGTCATCGTACTTTTAGTATTGTAAGTATAGTAACATTTGTTAATAGATGTTGTGTATTGAAAAAAAAAAAAAAGAAAAAATTTTGTTTGCTACCTTCACTCAGCAGTTTACCTTCAACAATACTAGCAGACCTAGCCGAGGCAAAACTTTGATGATCTTTTGCATACATAGGAATTTCCTCCTCAGTTATATAAGTGAGGTCATTTTGAAATGAATTCCACAAGAGGGGACCTAATGGACAACCACGTATTGTATTTTTCCACTGACTATTCACTGGACCCAACCTGACCCTGTTTTGTCTGAGACCCTTTTGACATCGAACGGTACACCCCAAGAGATAAGTAAATCTGTCGAGATATTTTTAGTAGCATTGTGTGACATTTAGTGAGTGATTTGCGTTATGTGATCTTTTTTTGTCATTTCAATGTAGACAATAGAACCAATTAATCAGTCAATATATCATCGCTGTCTAGGATTTAGGGTGTGTCGCACGTCAGAGATAAAAGAAAATAAACTAAGAAATATTATCCACAACTACTTCTATCAATGAATTCGGACGAGAGCAATTATCAATAAGAATAATAATAAAAAAAAAAACGTGAAGTTTGCGAAGTATTCTTTGGCATTCCCAACACAGTGGCAGCCCCGACGGGACGAAGGAAACCGTTTTATTGGCCAGTAAGCCGAAATGAAGAAACTAAAAGCAGACATTGGAGGTAAACGTAAACTTCTTGTATTTACATCGGGTAAAACACATGACACACTAGCGTCGGGGAATGTGCTCGCAATCAACCGTCATCGTTAGGCGCTGAGTACTAAAGTGAACCAAGTAGATATTCTAAAGCTTCAAGTTGTCGAAGAAAAGTTTAAGGCGGGCGTTTGCGAAGAGGACATCACGAAGTGGAGCACAGAAATTGAAAACCAGGTCGCTGAAGTTGACCTTAAAGTAACTCATATAAATGAACACTTGGCTAGCCTTAAATCAGAAGATCTCAAAGGTCAAGAGACCGAGAAGGAGCTTAAGGCAAAGGAGCGCGAAGGTCAGCTTGAATTTGAACGGGCACAGCTTGAGCAGAAACTAGAATATGAGCGAAAAATAGAAGAATCCAAGAAAGATCACACAGCAAAGTCGAGCGAAGATAAAGCCAGCCCCGCCAGCGAGGGAGCGCGCACTAAGCTTCCTAAGCTAACTATTACAAAGTTCAATGGTTCCCATACGGATTGGCTCCGTTTTTGGAACATTTACGAAGCTGAAATTGACAAATGTAGCAACATGGCGGCGGTAACTAAATTCGCTTATCTAAAAGATCTTTTAGAAACCAAAGTCAGAGCGGGAATAGATGGTCACCCTTTCTCGAGCGAGGGGTACGAACGGGCGAAGAACATTCTAAGGAACAAGTATGGGAAAACGTCTGAAATAGTGAATGCATACGTCCAAAATAAATGGGGTTACCCGTAAATGGTGGGGCGATCCCAGCGAAGATCCATCAATTCTATGAATCGCTCTCGTTCAATGTTCAAGTTCTCGAGACGCTGGGAAAACTTAAAGAAGTAAATGGCTATGTTCGGATGTCGATCGATAAACTACCAGGCCGGGACCAGAGGGGACTTGGTCAGAACAGACGAAAGCTGGCAAGAATGGGACTTTGCGAAATACGTTTACGACCTCCAGGGATGGACAGAGAGAAATCCTGTAACCATCAGATCAAGTGACAACCCCCAGCGTGACTCAAACGCGTTTAACACTCAATTAGGTGACGCGCGTCCTCGTGGAGGTGTTTACTGCGACAGCACTGATCACAAGCCAAAGGAATGCACTGAAGTTTCTAATACAAGCGAAAGAAGGAAGATTTTCTTGAGAAAACGCCTCCACCTCAACTATGCAAGAGATGATCATAGGGCGACGGAATGCAAGAGCAGGAAAACGTGTTTGTTTTGCAAAAGAAGACATGACACCTCTATCTGTGACAGAGGAAAGGTAGAAATCTCTTGTGCCCGGTGGTTGTCTTGGAAGGTGCAGGAATAAAATGTCGTGCCCTTCTAGATTCCGGCGCGGGAAGTTCGTACGCTTCTGCCGCACTAGTACTACTTGAGAGAATTGGTGCAAAACCTCATCGTTCCGGGTTGCGCAAGATTGAGATGATGTTGGGCGCGAGCAGTCGGGTGATGGAAGTTTATCAGATCAAACTTAACTCAGTCAAGGAAAACTTTGAGATGGAAGCAGAAGTCACTAAAGTAGACAAACCGCATCTTATGATGGTACACAACCCTCGCTATAAGAAGCTCGTAGAGAAACACCTTCATCTAAAGGGCGTGACCATGGTTGACAACGACGAGAGACCCCGCCGACCTGTGCACATCATACTAGGAAACAAAGAATGCCCCAGAATCAGCACCACCGAAACTCAGTGTGTGGGCAGAGAATGGGATCCTGTAGCTAGTTTAAAGTTGGGCTGGACTATCACTTCGCCTGGTAGAGAAATCGATACCACCAGTATGCCCCTAACACAAACGTCGAAAGTCGACTATGAAGAACTTTGTAAGCTAGATGTTCTCGGGTTGGTTGGCGGACTCGCCTTCAGGAGGTCAAGGTGTGGTCTACGATGAGTTAAGGAACAGCTGTGGAGGAGCGAAGAAGGGTGATACGTAACCGCTCTCCCGTGGAAGGGAAACCGTTCTCCCTTGCCAAACAATAAGGTCGAAAGCCTACGCAGACTCGCTAGCCTCGTCCAGAAACTCGAGAAGAATAGGTCCATCGATGATTACAATGCTGTGATCCAGGAGCAGTGGGATACGCTGGGAGATTTCCTAAGCGTCATCGTGCCGACTGAGAAAGCCGACAAAACCAAGAGGGGAATTTTGGCTAAAATAGCGAGGATTTACGATCCACTGGGAGTGGCGTCTCCCCTCACACTATGTGGAAAGCTGCTATATCGTGACGCCTGCAGCCAAGTGGGCCAAATGGGAATCAAAATCACCGGAAAGAATTACATTCATGAGGGCTCCGGTTAAGTATCAGGAACCAATCAGCAGCATATCCTTACATATCTTTGGAGATGCAAGTGAAGTGTGCGTGGCAGCAGCAGTGTTCACTGTCGTGTCGCAATCATAAGGTGTCACACAAGGCATTGTGGCAGCTAAAGCTCGATTGGCCAAACAAGGCCTTACCATAATACCACGCCTAATATGGCCACTAACGTGAGAGAAGTCCTGGAAGGACTTCCGGTCGAACAAGTTTACTGTTGGTCAGACAGTACAGTTGTGCTTCACTGGATAAGAAGAGAAAGAGAATACAAGCAGTTTGTGCACAACCGGGCGCGCAAAATCCGAGATAAGAATTAGATAACGTGGAGATATGTGCCTACCAAAGAGAATCCAGCAGACCTTGGGAGTCGTGGAGGGCCTGTAGCACAAGATGACGTTCTCTGGTGGCATGGTCCGAAATGACTCTCACACCCAAGTGCTTGGCCAGTCGACATAACCACAACCGCCACTGCTGAAATACTAGCTGAAGCAAAGACGGTACCAGAGATATTCAAGCTCGCTACCCGCCAAGAGGTGGATGGATTTGATGTAATTCTTAACAAGTACGGCCTCTGGCGCGTGTTGCGCATCGGCTGGGTCACGAGATTTGTCCATAACACAAGGCGTCCACGTCGTGAAAGGAAAACAGGGCCACTAACCACCGGAGAACTAAGTATCCAAAGAAGATTCTGGGAGAAAAGAGCTCCGCAGGAGGCGTGAAATCGAAGAATTATGAAAACCACCGCTCGCAGCTTAACTTACAGCTGAACGACCAGCAACTCCTTGAATTCCGGGGAACGATACAGGGCGTCTTCCCAGTGTATCTTCCAGATACAGCAGTCTACACAGAGAAGATCGTGGAAGAACCTTATGAATCTACCCTACACGGAGGGGCGCAAGTGACAATGGCGAAAGTACGAGAACGGCACTGGGTTCCGCGCCTAAGACGAATAGCGAAGCGTATCGTGAAAAAAATGCCCAGGGTGCCAACGATTTCAGGCCGCCACCCTTGCTGTAGCAAGGCGTGGCAGACCAAGTACGATCTATTCAGACAACGGCAGTACTTTCATTGGAGCCGCATCATGGATTAAGCAAGTGCAAAACGACGAGCTAAGCGGTTTCCTTGCACGTCACCAAGTCACATGGAAGTTCAACCTAAGCCGAGCCCACTGGTGGGGAGACCAGTTCGAGCGTATGATAGGGCTGGTGAAAACAGCCATGAGGAAAACTATCGGCAACGCCTATCTAACCTTCGATGAGCTGAAAAAAGTCTGTGCAGATGTAGAAATAGCCTTAATGGTCGCCAACTGTCCTATGTTGAAGACGACGCACAATTACCAGTCTTGACACCGAATTCCATGCTCTTCATCCAACCAAATATTCTATCTGAGAGGGAAGTGCACTATGAAGAGAACCCACAACTGAGACGGCGAGCGAGGTACCTGAAAAAATGCAAAGATGCCATATGGAACCGCTGGGCGAAAGAGTACCTTCGTGGGCTGCGAGAACGTCCCACCGTAACACATAAAGACTCCCCTTGTGGAGTTGAGAAGGGAGATGTGTGCCTTATCAAAGGCGACAACAAAGACAGAAATAAGAGGAAGCTTTGAATAGCGAAAGAGCTAATTGCGGGACGTGACGGGGTCGTGAGAGCTACGAAGCTTCGAGCAGGGAAGAGCCATCTGGAGAGAGCAGTGCAGCATTTGTATCCACTGCAGCTGTCCTGTGAAGCGCCGAAACCTCCACTGAATCCTGAAGCCCTTGCCTTCAAACCAATGCGGGATGCCGCAGTCGCAGCCAGACTAGATCAGACTACGAGTCCAAAATATTGCTTAACGTGACCAAAACGACTAAGAAACATTGTACATGTGAACGCCGATATTAGACTGTTTAAAAAGAGGAACATTAATGATTTGAACACTGATTTCAGTCTACTAAATTTCAATCGAAAGAAATTAAAGAACTTTACTCGAATTGTATTTGCTCCCGTGACAGAAGCAAATAGGGGAGTGTGTCGAGATATTTTTAGTTGCGTTATGTGACCTTTAGTAAGAAGAGAGATTTGCGTTATGTGATCTTTTTTTTGTGATTTCAATGTAGACAATAGAACCAATTAACCAGGGGCACCCAACAAATCTCAGGGGCACCCAACGAATCTGTTCCTCACATTATCTGTTCCCCAGAGGAATCCTGCTGGCTGGCAAAAATACAGGTGTTTTGATGAGCTGTCTGGGAAATTTTGTTATTGATTGAGGTTTTGCCTGGGAATTACTGACTTTTTCTAGCATTTCAACCCGAGCTGGCTGTAGAAACTCTGAAGATTGAGGACGACTAAAAAGAAAAAAAAAAAAAAAGAAGAACCCCTTCCCTCTCCCAGAGAATAGTCACAAACATACGACGGCTGGTCATAGTGATTGCGCTTTCGGAAAAAAACCTGTTTTGTCCCGGTTTTGTCGCTTTTGTTCGGTCGTTTTGGATCGAGGGATTTGAAAGCGCGCGGACTTCCTGGCTGGGAAATAAATTTGATCAGCTGGCTGGGAAACCAACCAATTTTATCTAGCTGGCTGGGAAATTTCTTGTGTGTCTTGCTGGGAAAAAGGAACAGATAATGTTTTCCCAGCAACACTGAAAAACACCTGAAAATGCCTTAATAACATTTATTTTCATTAACTGGGGTATAATAATACATTTTACAACAAATTGGTCGTTGGGTGCCCCTGAAATCTGTTCCTCATATTATCTGTTCCCCAGAGGAACAACTAAATATATATATATATTATCCACTACTACTTCTATCAATAAATCGGGACGAGATCAGTTATCAATAAGAATAAAAAACTGTGAAGTTTGCGAAGCACAGCCTGGTATTCTTTGGCATTAGGAACAAATCAGCAGGAGACAAAGAAAGGCAAAATAACAACAAATTTCAAAAAGAATTAATCAAAGTATGTAAACATATTAGATATCAGTTTTGCTAGATAGATCTTTCTCTTCCCTGCAGTTATATAAACAATGTCCTCGTGGAGGAGGCGATTACATTCCTTATTATGGAGCAGGAGGGGTGTGACTACAGGACAGCTACAGGCCTCGCCTTAGGAACTCGAACACCTATAGATACTCTGTACCACGATGAATGGCAAGAGTTTCTAAACCTGAAAAAGCGCGTCCATCGATGACAACATCAATCCCGCGACGTCAGGGTCCAAAGATTTATACACGGATCACCGGACGTCATTTTCTTTCGTGACGCCCTTGGCCTTGCGATGGCGATGCGAACGACATGCCGTACTACAGTGGCCCAAAAGGGTCAATCACAAATCAACTTCCCAAAACACAAATCAATTTCTCAAAACACGAACCAGTTTCCAAAACACAAACCAATTTCGCGAAACACAAATCAATGGACTGGGCACTTGCTCTGTAATTATCAGAGAGAGCCTGGAAGGGACTCATTCCCAGGAATTTTTCGCGTCCAACATGGCGACTTCTTCATGTGAGTGACAACTCATCGCGCCTTCGGTGATAAAATGTTTTGTAGCCATTGCGGTAGCGAGGTTAAATCCTGTTTTAAATTCTGCGTAAAATGTGGCAATCCTACGTCCCAGAACTCTGACGACCATTCTTCGGGATACGAAACGATTAAAAGTCATAGTCAATTGATTTGTGTTTTGGGAAATTGTTTTGTGTTTTGGTAAACTGATTTGTGATTGACCCTTTTGGGCCACCGTGATAATCCACCCGAATTCTCGTTCTTGGCTGCCAGCTCACCGATCCTAAAAAAAAAAAACCTTAAAATGCTATTAAAAACATGCCAGAAAAAAGAGCACGATCAAAGGCCAAAGAAGTGAACCAACGAGGTCGTGAAGAACGGGCCTTGAGATCGGAAGCCGGAGGTCACTTTAGCCTAGACGACTTAGGGCCGTCAACAACTTGTCAATAATGAAAGCTCTCGTAGGACCACCCAAACCTTTCAACTTGTGCACATATCCGCTGGACGACAGATAACATTTAATGGTTGACGGAGCTACAATAGGCCTTATCACGGTTTTGACAGCCATTTTGACGGGTAGGCAAAGCGTAAAGAATTTGTAGTGTTTATATGGGGACCGATGTCAAATAATTTTCGTTAAACGCTAGTTCTAAAAAAAAATATGAATCGCGAACTGAAGGTACAGGGTAAAGAATTATACAGACCAACTTTTAGGGACTAGCCTTCGTTAAAAGTTGCGTGGTAGCGTTTTCTATTTCCATCTATTCTGTCCAAGATTGTAGCTTCCGAGCGTGAATAAAAGAAACAAAAAGAGCTAACACAGGAGTGGTTAGCGGTAAAGCAGGAGAAACAGAATGATAAAATTAAGGATAAAAATTATTGAAAACAGGGCATAGGGTAAAAGACAGACTGGACCAATGGATTCTTGGACCATTGGAGAGTCGGGACTATTTTCAGCCTATGCTCGCCGATGACAGGGCGGAATATAACAGGACCATAAGCGTAGGGACAACTCCGCGACAAGAGGTGCGCGGGCACTGGCGTTGGCACGATGTCCGCAAACTCCGCATCGGGCGAAATTTGAAAACGTGAAATGAAGTCGGCACCCGGAATATGCGCGAAATAAAAAATAGTATTTAAGCGAATTTAAAACCAAATCACGCAATAAAATTATGACTAATTGATGTTTTGACGTCTGCATATTCGGTTAATGATATCAACACGGGCAGCCTTATCAGTGAAGAATGCTACACACCTATTGGCCATTTAAGGTCCCCAGATGTGTAGCGCTATAACGATCGAAAACAGGTTTAAAATTGTGATCTTTAAGGATTTCCGTGAATCCGGCCACGCGCCGCAAAACCAATGCTTACCAAAGATAGCACCGTATCCCTTGGATCCGGCTGCATCTGTGTACAACTGGAGAGAGGACGATGTTTCCCATTTTTTATGCAGAAAAAAGGCTCTACCGAACTCCCCTAAAAATTCAAGACGGCAATGTCGTGTTTGACCTTGAACTTGATGGTGCGATCGTTTTGCCCCTTTGGTAAGATCTATCATACTGCGGAGAAAATCGCGGCCGGTACGACAACGGAACAAGTAAACGACCTAATCAGGACTGCAACTCCTTAAGCGTCACTTTGCGAAGCTTATAAAAAGCATGACGTAATAACGTGTGACATTTTTTTAAGCTTGTCGTCTGGCAATCTGGCTTCCTGCTTCACCGAGTCAAGGGTAATGACCGCGAATTGTAAAACGGTATGAGGGCCGACGGTTTGTTTCCTCTGCTATAGGAACCCCCGAGATACTTGCACAAATTGAGAAAACTATTTAATTCGGCCTGGTATTTCTCTTCGTTGTCGGCAATAAAAAGAAAATTGTCTAAAGTATGTAAAACTCCTGAAGCGCCAAGTCGATGCAAAGCCAGCCACTGCAGTGCCGTACTCATAGCTTCTAAAATTGCAAAGGAAGAAGAGCAGCCCATGGGAAGACAGCGATCATAACAATACAAGTTCTCCCAATTTATATCTCAATTCATATCTCAATTCATTGGGATGGATAGGTATTATGCGGAACGCCGATTTGACACCCGTTTTGGCCAAAAAACAACCAGCTCCTGTCCGTTTGAGAAAAGCAATTGCTTCGTTTATGGAAGCACATCTGACCGGAGAATAATCAACGGGAATAAAATCATTGGCAGAGGAACCGTGAGGGTATGATACGTGAGGGTATGATTCCGAAATTCGGAAGGATCCTTTTATGCCTGAGGCGAACAATGAAAGATTAGGAAAGGTGGGACAGTGAAGGGGCCCGCGATACGATCGGCCTCACGTTCCTTGTTTAATTTGTTTAATTTTGCCAAGACAATGTGTGGTTTCTCGAAAGCGCTTTTTAGAAGATGTTTGGAGTCAGCATGCAGGGTATCCGGAATATCCGGTTAAAAGAAAATCAAGCCTGTCTATACTTACGGGAGTGGCCGGATTGCTGAGTAGAATTCGTAACGACTGGTCTGTCTTTGGACAAACTGGCACGATGTTGTTTGGTGGCGGAGCACTGGCTTGCGGAATGCCTTGCGCCATACTTGAAACAAAGATGGTCGAATCTACAACCCGAGCAGTATCCCCCTGCATGAAATGCCCAGCAGGACCCTTTAGGAAAGGACTGGCTAGGCCGTGAGCGCGTAGAAACCCCAGAATTGACC
>NC_090876.1:43118090-43128090 GCF_036669935.1 Montipora foliosa
AATTAAAAGTGGACTGTGACCATCCTGGGCCATCGCAAGAACCAACAAATTAAAATCAACCTTTTATGTGACACCAAGTCTGGGAACCGATCCCGTGCCACATTGTTGAAAGGCGAATGATCGTAACACAGCGCCATCCCTGTTGCCTGACTGTTCTCTGTTCCCTAACTGAGTCTGATCATGAAACTGTCGGTAAATGATGATTCTTTTCCTTTTTTTACCCCAACAAGGACTTTCTCTTTTCTCCGGAAACTCCGAAAATGGTGAACACCAAGTGTGCATTGAATCCTTCAACGGTCATATTTTGAATGTCAGCGATTCGGGACGGGTGATTTTCCAGGTGAGTAAAGACAGTCGTTTCCCTAGTTCAGACCGCGTGAACGAACGAACAAACGAACGGAACGGTTGCATAAACTATTTGGGACAGTCCCTTTCGAGCCGGATCATGACATGAGAACACACTTGAGTGAGGATGAAAGTGAGTCATACAGTTTGATAAGAAAACTGTTAAGAAAGGAAGAATGCTTAAAAGAAGGAGTTGACAGGGAAGGTGTGGAGCCTCTTGTGAACGTACGTTGCCATAATTTTCATAATATGTTAGGGAGATTTTTTTTTTGGGGGGGGGGGGAGGGGTGAATTTGGGTTTGTTTTTTATTTCTTTTCTTTTTCTACTTATCTGCTTTTTATTGTATTTTTATATCTGCTGGAAAAGATACTGTTTACCTGACGTGAACATTAATGCGACAAACATGAACAAAGTCAAAATGGCAGCCTAAACTATCTGGGATTTTGTCAGAGTAGATACTTCGATTCTTGCAATTCACCCCCCTCAAAATATTGCTAGATCCGCCAATGCGGCTTTTCTCTTTGCATATTAAAGAACTTGTTAGTTAAGGAAAGGACAACGGTTTCGGCGACGGAAACGTCTGGAAAGAAAAAATTGAAGGCAAAACCTGCGCACTTATTTTATTGAGATACTTTTCTTTGTAGTATATCTTTAAAAAGCAACATCAAATCCTTAGTTTTTTTAAAGACTATGAGGACAAGGCGCCAAACTTTTTGTTCTCTTTCAAAACGTTTTATTCAAGCTAACACATGTTACCTCCTCAGGCGCTTTGCATTCACCCGTTCGGTCGCATCAAAATTTTGCTGTACTATGACCAAATTGTTATTTCCTTTGTCACGAGATCACAACAAACTTGATCTGAATCTCCCTTTATTGGTGCAAACATGGTATAATATATAGATTTATCCAAGCCTAAAAGTGGAGCTCCCGGGTTATTTATCTCAATTGCGTCGGTTTTAAAACCTGGGTCCTCAAAAACCTATGAAACTAATTAACTTTTCTGAAAGCCTTTCAACCCAAAAACAAAGAAAAATTCATCATAAAAACCAAGGACTTTTCAGAGTAATAACCGTATGTACAAATATTTGCAAAAATAGATTGTTCTGATACAAAGAATTGAAAATTTAGTTCACTAAGTATTTCCACCAAATTTGTCTAAAAAAAAAAAAAATCTGTGAATTTTTTTAAGTTAGATGTGTCGACAACCGTTATTTGTCCTTGCGACAAAAAAGGGATTGTGTTTTGTGTAATTAATTACACTTCAGACTTCCATGGAGATCGTTCAAAACGTTTTTAAAACCAAATTTACGTCTAAAATATGAAGTTTTGAGGTTAATTTGACGATCTAGCGCGATTTTCGACGCGAAAATGACGGCCACGAAGTAGTTCGTGGAATAAAAAAAAAAAAAAAAAAAAACATGAGCTCGTACGCCAATTGTTTATCTTCATTACTTCCCCAATACCCCTGTTATTTTCCAGCTGCCGCTCTGAAATTGCTTGACATTGTTTCTCTGATTTTGCCCATCCTTTTGAACTTTCTATGAAAAGCAATTATGTTTGCACAAACGAACCACAAATAGCCCTTCACTGAGGCGGCCATTTTACTCCGACCTCTAAAGTTGAGCCCGCGATGTGGTCACGTGATACTGGTCACATTTGGCATACATGGAGACGTGGACGTACGGACGGACGGACGGTCGCATGGTGACGCAGTAGCTAAAACCACAATTTCCCGCATCGATAGCTTACCATATTTTCTTAACCATGGTGCGTCGCGCGCGTGCCTTCGGCGCACAGAGTTCCGCTAATAGGGAGCTTAAGCACGACACGTTTTGGTCAACACGGACGCCAATCAGCCGAGGTGAGACTGGGTCGAGACCGGCGTCTGTGACTTGACTTGTTTGTATTAAGGATGTCGCGTCAGTAATTTTACGGCATCGCTACTTAATTGTAGGGCAGGTTTGATTCTTTGTCTGCTTTCTAATACTGAATCAAAACTTCTTTAAGAAAGATATGTGATATGCTTTTTTAGAGCTACGATTAAAGATTGATTTCAGAGGATGAACTTCTTGTTTTATTGGAAGAGAAAACGGCTAGAAATTCTCAATCCAATTACGATCGATAATCCTGACATGATTCTGAATGTAAAGCAAAATTCAGTTCTGATTTGTCCAATCCATTTTGGCACCTTTCTGTAAAAGAAAGCAAATGACAAATAAAAATGAAGGGATCGAATTCCAAAAAGGAAATTAAGTTTGACGATCATTAATTTTTTTCAAAATTTGGAAACGTTGTCTTAGCGTTGCCAGCACACAAAAATTTAAGACCACAGAAAAGAAAAAAAAAAAAACAAAAAACAGAAGCACATACAAAAGGATATATCAAGGAAAACAAATGTTTTTCAAAACAGACTTACTCTAGGTTTTTTTGGCAACACGAGTCTTCGCGTCTGCAGCGCTGTTTTTTGATCAGGCGGTATACGGTAGAACCCTAAGAATGCGGGAGCGCGTGACGTCACGCTATTTTGTGATAGTTGTGGCACGCTTCGATTTCCTCTTCATATCTCACGCGTCGCTATATACAATATAAATAGACAAGGGATAGACAAGGTCTATTTATATTGTATGTGGCGACGCGTGGGATCTGAAGAGGCAATCGAAGCGCCCCCAAAACCCATGAAATCAGTCAGGACAACGCAGAAAATAGTAGGTGAGTGAACTTTATTTATCTTACTGTCCATAAAATAATTTTCGAAAAGAAACATCGCGATTTGAAGTTTCTATGGAACATTTTCCTCGATCAGATGAATCGGCCGTTACAACCGTCTCAAAATAACGTGACGTCACGTGCTATCGCATCCTTAGGATTGTCTTAACTTGTGTACCTGTGGTAGAACTGAGAGTTTCTTTCATAAATAATAGGAATTAGAAAGTTGATTGTCCAGCATTAACAGGAAAACAACAAAAATCAACAAAATCACCTCAGATAAACTCACCTTCTCGCGTTTTTGTTTTTCGCCTCATACGCCAAATATCCACTTTGAGGTCTGTGACGTGTGACGTCACTTTCTTTGCAAAATCACTTCCGGTCGCCGTCCTTGTTGACGAAAACGTCTCGAGCTTAATATAAGCTTCCTAATAAGCAAACGCGCGGTAGCTTGAGAACGGCTTGTTGAAACCAGAAAACAGCCCGTTATATTTGACACAAATTACGCCGGAAATATGTTGAATGGAGAGGGGTCCTAACCACCCTCATAAGCGCGTTTGCTATCCCTGCTCCACGAAGACTTAACTTCTTGTTGAGATGTAAATTGAGATCTTCAATGTGACTGCAATTCTTTTTCTTTTTTATTTACAGCCTCCGCAAGGCCGCTCGTGCCATGATACTGGCATGGTCTTTCCTTTTCTTTTGTCAAAAAGAGATGAACATGGAATATTGTTGTTCTCCTTCAAACACAGAAGTACAGAAATGAGGCTTGTATGTTCATGTGAGAACAATAGCATAACTCTCAAAAATTTCACCACTGATGAAGAACTTGATACGGACAACACACACGAGTTTATTCCACATATTCACTACACATAAACCGCCAACCGCACAAAAGAGAGCAGTATATATTATTTTTTGTCAAAAAGTATTCATGGAGTAAGCAGTTCATCATTTTAAAGCTAAGAAAATAAGCGTTGCATTTAAAGGACATGCAAATAGCAGCGATTCACAGAACATCACGAAAATAAGTTCTCCACATCAATCTTTTGTCATTTCAATGTTGCCTATGAACTTTTGGTTGAGAGGTAGAAATCTCTGTAATTTTAATTTTATAAACTTTCCTGGTTCCAAATAATTGTGATGAAAATATCACAAAGCGTAAATTTTAGACGTGATTACATGAGCAATCTTCCCTGCTAGCAGAGGTCTCCTTTTTTTGCGTTTTCTGGGCTGACGAGTGTGGGAAAAGGGACTTCTGCAATTAATCGAAACTCACTGTGTTGATCATGCGCGGCGAATACTTAGCGGCCGAATCTTCTAGTGATACTTCACATGGAGTATGGATTGGGCTCACAGCTGAATTACTGTAAAGGATTGGGCGAGAGACGCGTTTTGACCAGTGCCGTTGAAGACCGTAAACGGCAGAGTTCTCTTTTCTCGTACTCGCCAGTCCAGCCTCCGAACGCAAGAAAAAGGAGACGTTTGCTGACGGGGAACAGTAGAGTTAAATAAGGTGGCTTACTGAAGTTTTCCGAAAAAAACGATCAAGATTTTGAAATCTGTGAAATTAAAGCATCGGGATGTCTTTCCTGTAGTGTCACTGCAATTGATGTAAAATGTAATTTTACCTAACAAATAAATGGAAACCAGGGAAAAATGCGGCATGCTAAATACAGTGACTGAGCTCCTGGAGGGCGGTCTGGAAATTAGACATTTCATAGAACCTTTTTCTCAAAGACTAGCCATACAAACCCACCTAAAAAGTTCAGGATTTCCATATCGAGAAATAATCATGTACATTTTTTTTCGCAGATGGCAAAAACGTCGATTTTGTTATTTTGATAATAACTGAAAAATGTCTGATAGATCTTTTTTTTTTTTTTTTCAATGTTGACGGTTTCTCCTTCGTATTGTTTACTTATTCCCAAAATTTTAACCGTGCTCTGCGGCTACGTTTCCAGTCCCCCCTCCATAAGCTCAGTCACTATATTTAGCATTTTCCACTCATTTGCATTCATTTGTGAGGTAACTAACACTTCAGAAGAGACATCCTGTCGCTTTTGTTTCACAGAATTGAAAATCTTGATCTTTTTCTTCGGAAAACGTTAGTAAGCCACCTTAAGGTTGTATATATTAAAAAAAAAAAAGTTCATCGGAAATAGGTATAAATTTTGAATGTAAAATAACGATTTTCAGTGCTGCAGACATGTTTCGGCAGAACCTTCTGCCTTGTTCAATGCAAGTTTTACATGAAATGCAAATCTGAATCAGACGATTCCTGATTCATGAGATTGAAATCTGATCAGATTTGCGTCTTGCATGTGAACACTTGCAATGAATAAAGCAGAAGCAGATAGAAGAATTTTCAGGAAAATAATATGTCAATGTGAAGTAGAACCTGGCATGGAAATTTTTACAATATACTTTACTTTAGATGGGAATATCATTCTAAGCGAGTATGCGGAAAATTTCTATACACTATGAACAAATCCGCGGCCAGTTCTTTGTTTCAGAGTAAATTAGAATTTATATGTTTTGTCCTTGGTCTCAAGTTGGAGGCCATGTCTCCTTCAATACTAATTGATTGCAGATAATTTTGTGATATTTTTTAGAAAGAGCATGAAAGACGAAGGGTAAATGAATAAATGTATCTTTATTTTCTAAGAGCGTCATTATTTTGTACAGCGGCTAACTCTTTTGATGCAGAGTTTGACCGTTTTGGGGGTTGCTTCCAAACACATACATATAGCTCCTGTTAACGGAAGAAAAGCTTTAGGCCCGTTTCAAACGTTGAACTTTACATGTGCCGAATGTACTTTAAATGCGAAAAATCTATTGTTTTTGCTCATTTGCATGAGATTCGGTACATGTAAAGTTCGAAGTTTGAAACCCGTATGAAATAGGCCTTAGCAATGTTAAAAAACGAGCATCAGTGTTTCATTAGGGTTAAGAAGATGAGGCGTAGCCGAGTGTTTTAAGACCCGATAAAACCACGCTGCTAGTTTTTTAGAACGACTTAAAAAACATTCCACAAAAAGCGTGTCCCTCTTGACTCTGAACACTGGTTTGAATTTTGAGAGGAGAATATTAGCATACCGGAAAAAAAAGCTATGCCTCATTAGTATTCTTTATATAAAGAATACGAACGAGGATGGATTGTTTTATCAGGATACAACGCTCATGCACGTGACTACATTGATAGGCTGTTAGGCTGATGAATTATGAATAAATTTTTAAATTTTCTTTATATAACAGGGGTTCATAACCCAGCGGTTTACGGTGTTATCCATTTTTCGAATGGCTCTTGCTAGCTTTTGTGGCAATAAAGAAACGTACCGGCATTGCGTTCCGTGCACTGATTTTGCATTTAGTACTAGCGTGACTTCCAAGGTTACGGACTAAACAGGAGCGTTGCGGTCCTTGGGCCATCGTCGCCATGTCGGATGAGGCACAAAACTCTGTTCTCATAATCCTTTCTCATGTCTCGATGCAACCGTTGCAAACACCGAATACATAAAAGTGTATAAAAAGCCTGATATGTCCAAGAAATGTTAGGTTTAATTTTCAATAGGTTTTTTAAGGTATAAAATACAACAAGTGAGGGCAGGTATTTAAGCAGGTGCATCAGTTAGCGGCGAATTCTAGACTGAAAACACTATACGAAGCACACATTCCTTGAAATGAAGGCAAAAGGTATTGCGATAGACAATTGGGAATAACGTAAATATTGTACACAGTCTGCCATCATTGGAGCAAAAGAAAGAATTCAATGCAGCCCTACTTGTTCGCAGGATTTGTCATCCTATAGACGTAAAATAATATTAATTAAAATTGAAAAAAATCTGTCCAGGGACCGGTTGCTTAAAACCTGGCTAGCGCTAACCGTTGGTTAAGAGGTATCAAAACTTATAGGTTTCCATGGCATTTTAACGCTGGTTCGCGCTAACCATGCTTTGAGCGACCTGGCTGGTTGCCAGTTACAACATTTTAAAATAAAAGTATGGAAAGTTACAGGTATTAACAAATAGGATTTTTTTCCAATCCATGAAGTTAATTTTAACGCTTTTCCTCGAGTTCATATAAATGGGTCATCGTCATCTCAAAAAATGTGACTCTTTTTATCTCCGACTTTCAGAAGACGTGTGTGCAGTTAAAATGGACGCACGCACGGTTGCCAACGCTTACTATCGTAAGATCTTTAATTAAACATGAAATAAATTAATAGGGTGAATTCTAGGCTTCTATAATGATGAATTAATATGTTATCGTCAGGCATATGCTTGCATATTACTTGTACACTTAATATGTCTTAAGTAACCAAATATATAATTTCTAAACTTTTGCAACTTAAATTTAGTAACTGCTTGGTTTGGTCATGACTTCAGCTACCATATCGGCAGTAGGATAATACTTAATGATTATCTTGCCTGCATTCTGCGTCCTCCGAATGAAATGGTATCGAACATCAATATGTTTCGACCTCCGTTGATTGACTGGGTTCTTGGGCAAGGCGATTGTACCTTAGTTGTCCTTAAAAATCGAAACAGGGCCGCTTACCTCACCAATGTCTTTTATCATTTGAGTGAGGTACATACCTTCGGACTGCTGCTGCCAGAGCAATATACTCAGCTTCACATGATGATAGAGCCACTGTTGGTTGTTTCCTTGATTTCCAAGAAATAAGAGGACCGGCTCTGTTCAAACTGAAACAGTACCAACTGATACTAAGTCTGTCATCTGTAGATGACGCCCAATCAGCAACACTGTAGCCTGTCAGTTAAAGACCATCATCACATTTTCTATAGCACAATTCAAAATCAAGAGTCCCCTTCAAGTATCGCAACACATGTTTTAAAGCTATCCAGTGTCCCTTCATGGGAGCAACCAGGAATTGTGACAACTTAGTAACAACCCAGCATATGTCTGGTCTGGTGCATGTCATAGCATACACCAAACTACACACTGCTTCACGGTATCGTCTAGGATCCACAGGGGTTTCACCATCAAACTCAAGCTCTGTTCTGAAGGTGTAGACCTTGGCTTACAATAAGACGTCTCAAATCTCTCAAGCACCTTAGTGATGTGCCCCTTTTGATTCATCTTTACAAAACCATCTCCTTGCTCAAAGTGAATACCCAAAAAGTATGAAAGTCTACCCAAATCTTTCATATGAAAACTCTGCTTCAGCATTCCTTTAGCTTCAGAAATTAGCAACATGCTGCTTGCTGCTATAATTATGTCGTCTACCCAGACCAGCGTAGCAACAAATCCACTTCCAACATGTTTGGTATACACACAATTGTCAACAGGGCTTTGAACAGAACTGTTCTCCAACAAGAAACAGTGTAAAACATGGCTCAGATTTCCACCCGCTTGATTTAGGCCATACAAAGATTTGTTCAATTTATACACAAGTCTCCCTCCACTCCCTGAGGGAACTTCAAAGCCTTCAGTTTGATCCATGTAAATCTCACAGTCGATAGGGGCATTGAGATATGCAGTTTTCACATCCATTTGGTGCAAAACCAAATCATTTTTTGCTGCCATTTGCATTAGCACACGCAATGATGTGAGATTAACAGTTGGTGCAAAGGTTTCCTGAAAATCAATACTTGGCTGTAACCCTTAGCAACATACCTGGCTTTGAAAGTTTTAGCACCAGTGGAACTTTCTTTGATAGTGTACACCCAACGACCCCCACTGCACTTTTGCCCTCTGGCAAATCAGACAATGTGTTGATATTAAGTAAAATAAAGCGTAAGCGGAGAAGGCACCAAAACTGGGTGCTCATTATTTCCCGAGTTTGTGTTCTCATTTGGCTGACTTAGTATGTTCACTATGCTAATGTTCTGCGTGTTAACTATCGATTGAGTTTGTGCATTGACATGCAAAGAATTGACGGAAATCACTGTGCAGAAATTTTGCGTACTGAATATATAATGAGATTGTGTACAAGACAAGATACATCACTTATTTCACTGCGCACATTCACAAAATAGGTAACTCACTACGCACATTTTTGCGTACTTAGTAATTTATTATTTTTGTCTACTTGCTATGACGTATGTGATAATTAACCACGCAAAACTTCTGGCTGGCGACTACCTACGGGGTAGCAGAACGTTTCGCCCTCTTGCGAGTTCGCCCGCTCCAAGTTTGACTTCGAACCCTGTGCCTAAACAGTTTTCAGTTTTTTTTTCGGCTAAACAACCCTATGTTTTTGAAAGCAAGCCAGACTTATGTCTTGTATCCATTGCCGAGCTAACAAACATAGCTTTCCTTCCATTCTCCAGAGCAGCCAAAAATGAATTTCCTGTGAAGAAAAGATGTATTTGTCTCAATGATAATTAATTTTGTTGCATTTTAAACAGAAAAGTTGGCGTTAAATTTTTACTGTTTCGAAAGAAATCTTAATATGAAAATAACTAGTGTTTGAAGGGGATACCTCGCTCCTCACGTTTTCCCAAATTTCATCTTTTGGCCGATTTTCCTATCTACTTGACCCAACCAGAAGACCTGGTCACAAGCTAGTAAAGAGCAAAATTCTCTAGCCATTGCTAACCGATCAGTACCTTAACAACAACAACAACAACAACAACAGCAACAACTTTATTCTACCCAAATATCATTATTTATTTTTCTGGGGTTTTTATTTTATATTATATAACTATTTTTCTGGGGTATTAATTTCAATCTAATTTCAACGATAGAGCAAAGCGCGGTTTGAGACAATCGCAAGAGAAAATAATGATATTTACCGGCCTTTGTTCCAGATCCAAACTCCATAACAGTATCTCCATCTTTCGAGAAGAATTTTATCAAGTGGTCGTAAAATGCTGTAAAGTATTCATCTTCCAGTTTCGTGGTTGCCGATTCAATCAAATTATAGCTCTCAAATGTTCGCGAAGCGGACCAGTGACCAACAGTAAAGGCCGTGACCACTTC
>NC_090876.1:43135590-43140590 GCF_036669935.1 Montipora foliosa
CTGTAGTTCGGCTAGTTTAGTTACTTCCACTCATTTCGACTTCTACCTCAATCTCGAGATACATTTATTGCATTTCATCCAGAACCACTACAGATAAAAACAGTTATACGCCATGCGTCCTGAGCGAGTGGTTCTCAAAAACGACAAGTTTTGTCTTGTCAATTCATCATCACTCAGATAACTGTCAGGGTCAGTATCACTTTCATCACTATACTTGGCACCTTCAATTGCTTTTTCCCTTTCCTCATTCGCCCCATCAAACGGTAGTTGCTCTCCAATTTTTTCTTCAGTCCGATACATGTTCAACGGAAGTGTGCCTGATTCGTATTTCGTAGTCTCCTGTGTAACAGTTCTTTGCTGCGCAGTCTTCCCATTATTTCTTGCCCTTCTCTCATGAAATCCTGATGCACATCGCTCATATCGATACAGCTGGCAGTGGTGGCAGTAAGGGAATATCCTAAAATCTTGACGAATTTGTTGGAATGGGGTAATATGACTTCTTGTTGGTAAAATAGTAGGTAGACCATATTGTTGTTCGCTTCAGTCCTTCTTTAACGATAAAAGTGACCGTGCGTAATCTATGACATGAGCTCCGGCATCATGTTTGAGGTGGTGTGTTGCATGAAGCGATTATTACATCCAAAGAGATATGTCCAAATAGTTTTTGTTCTTACAGCGTCTTATAGAGGTTCTAACAACACTAGAAAGGTTTATAATGCAGACTGAAGCCAGGTCATGCACGAGGTCTCCGTACAATGAAGATGACATTATGAATAATTATAAACCATGCAAATATGCATGAAGACAAAAAGAGGAAAGAGGTTAAAAAAAGCAACCAAGAGACACATTAATACTTTCTTGGCATATTTCCGTTATTATTTCTAAGTGATGGTTGAGCAGACATCAGTAAAGGCTGGATAGAGTATGGATACTGATAGATTAGCTCACCTTTTTCTGCAGAACCTTCCATTTTGATGCATCGAAATGGCGTGTGCGACACATCGTGACACACTAAATTCTAGGTCCTCCTGGTTCACTGTCGCTCTGCTTAGTTCTCAGTCCTCCATCCGCGAGAGTGTCGAATAGGCAGGTTTTACATCTAGTAGTTTGGTGTAGTTTACGAGCTTTAATGACGCTAAAATCTCCAAGAAAAGTAACAATTTATTCCCGCAAAAATCGTTGGCTCACAAATCACGCGTAAGTTAATGCATATTCACGGTTACGAAAAATATAAAAACCAGTTTCCCGAGGACGGGCAAAACATAGATTCACGAATCACGAAAGAACTAAATCCTCATTCGCGCTTCACGCAAAGCAAAAATGCGCATTCACGTGTCACGGAAAAAGTATGGGTGACCCTCATACCTTGTAGTATTTTGATTGCTAATGAGTCTCAACATGGCAGACTTTGAAACGTCAAGCATTACTGTCGTGGGTACCATGAAATTAAAGATGTAGCAGATTGGGATCCACAGCTTCAAGGGGAGAGAGTTTTGAAACGTGAGCCAAACAATAAAAAGGATAACAATGCGGTGGCGGTGGTCAGACCTTTGATCTCACTGGATATATCGGAAAGTCAACAATCATCTGGAAGCCCCAGAACAAGCCGAAGAGCTAGACAGACATTCCATTCCAACACCGTAGATGAACAGGAGGACGAAATACTTGGTCACATCCCTTTCCGAATTGCGCTATTTGTAAGCACGTTTCTAAAGCGGCTCACAAACAAAGGAAAGGTGGTCGTGACCGGAAGCCGAGTAGTAGCCGCGGGGCTGACTATATGGCTTAGAAATACTGTGCACCTACATATTTTCTGGAGACAAAAATATGTCAATACCTTGGCTGAGGTCGAAACTTGAAAGTCTCAACTACGAAGTTTTATAATCATTTTATTTTCCAAAACTGACCGCAGTTTATGAAACACTTAGATCATAAATGAACCACTCATCTGCCCCACTAATTAAGCCGGAATTCACCTTGAACTTGTAATTGAGATCTTTAACAACAAACCATTAGCGCATTAAGGTATGTCATGTATTAGGGTTACTGTTAATGGGGTCAAGAAGTGTAATCTTATTAGAGTGTTGACTAATACGAATCAGTCCCTTTGAGAGGTCGCTTACGAGAGCTTAAAAACAAAGACCAGTTGGTAATTCCCAACAGTCGCCTCGGTCTCCTACGGGAGCGGTCGCTTGCGAGAGCTTTTAATCACAGAGTTTAACTGACAATTCAAACGGGATTTCACAACGGTGGTCGTAACTAGAGCTGGTCGCTTACGAGAGTGGTCGCAAGGAGAGCTTCGACTGTATAACAATAGACTGTAAATATAACTCAGCAGTGCAAGGTAAACAACTTCATCATTCTGGATGGCATCACTGAGACGTAAGCCTTCGACAAGTGGCCTCGCTAGCCTTGACGGCAGCTTTGCTGCTCAACCAACATGGTGGAAACTACATTTAGCTCGGAAACAGTCCCGGAAGGTCGTGAGATTCTTCTTAATGCAACCGCTCTGACGAGTTTCTTTATAGCAGACGGTTGTAACTCTTAAAAAACATAAGAATTCTAGTTTGCGTAACAAAAAAAGTTCTTGAAATGGCAATTCAGTATTGTCCGTATGAAACGACCATTTCATTTTCCGTGAAACGTGATCAAGTCTTCCCTTTGCCAGCCTCATATAATGGTAGGAAATGTCTGTCGTGGAGTCACTTTGGTGGTCATCGAACACATTTCTGAAAGAGAAAAAAGACAAACTTTAAGGGCCCTGGAAAACAGTACCAATCATTGCTAGCTTCAACATCCGTTCGATTTTGTTGAACACGATGTTGAAACCATTTGCATTTGCATTTGCGCCCTAATCGGTCTCTGAATGACTTATCCATGTCCGTACCCATACTAACAACCACGGCTGCAACCTGGGACTGAATACCAAACCTCTCGTAAGCTTTGCTGAACCCACAAATGTTGAAGTTCTGTTTAAAGCAAACCATTCTCTACCTTGAATTAATTATTACTATTAATTCATAAATTGCTCTGAATTACCTATTATCTTTAATTTAGAAGGCTGTATGTATGTATATAGATTATGGAAAATGGTCACATATATATTTTTAAAAGACAACCCAAGTGTATGGACATAGGATTCGAACCTGTCACCTTAACCCGTCACCTAACCACATACAATTATTGAAGTCCCCCCCCCCCCCCCCATGTGGGCTTTTCAGTCACAATGTAAAAAATAGTCATAAATGAATTACCTAAAATAGTATGAAAATCAACATAAACACAAAAATATAATATAATAAATAAAGCTATAAATTTATATACAATTGGAATTTTTAGAAAAATGAGTCTTAAACTTCCTTGAATAGTTTCATTAAATTATTTTTGAATTTTTTTAACGACGTAGCATGTCTAAGGGATTTTGGAAGTTCGTTCCATGCTTTGGCTCCTCGAAAGCTGAAAGATCGTTGCCCTGTGGCGAGGCGACATTTGATTAGGTCCAAGTCGTTACGGATCTGAGATCTATGGATCAGAGCGTTTCTTGAACCTTGTAATCAGCATGCCAGAATGAAACTTTCTGCAAAGTTTAACTTGAAAAAAAGATTCTGTGGATCCGATTTAGAGCCACCTTAAATAATTGAAACTTTAAGATAGCTCTGAATCCGCTTCACATACTTTTTTTTGAACTTTGCAGAGAGTTTCATCTTGGCCTGCTGGTCATTTTTGTGCAATGAAAAATTGGGGCCACCGAGTCCGTTTTTCAGATATGAGCAACTAAAGCCGAAAATAGGGTGTTTTTGCAAGGCTTTCCTGTTACCATGGTAACGTTACAAGAATGACTGCATCTTGTTCAGCAATAATTGATGTTTCACATGGTACCACAACATTGCTGTTACATGATAAAGTGTTGCTGTGTCAATCCTTTTAATAACAAGGTGTCTTGAAAGTGTTGAAACTGGTTTGAGCCAACGAAATGCACCTAGAAGGCAAATGGATGTGAAATAAGGCATACGAGTTGCGTGCGTTAACTCATGACTGAAGAATTTTCGAATTTGGAGGATTTTATACAACCCACAGAAAGCCTTGATACATCTCTTGGCAACGTGACTATGTGGGAGTGAAACCAGGAACCCAAATTACGTGATATTTACAGTCTCTTTTATTCAATTTGCATGACATGTAAACCCTCGTTCATTCAATTTACATGATATTTACAGTCTCCCTTATTTGATTTACATGATATTTACAGTCTTCCTCATTCGATTTACGTGATATTTACAGTCTCCCTTATTCGATTTACATGATATTTACAGGTGCCTTTATACCATTTACATGATATTTACAGTCCCCCTTATGCCATTTACATGATATTAATTCACGGGATTCTTTACTCTATAGACCTTATTCATAAATGGCGGTCACATTTATAATTCTTTTGTCCACGTGCAAATTAACCTACCAAGCTTCATTTTAGAGAAAGAATTCTTTTCAATTCACTGTATGGTATCGAGGCTTGGTAGGCTAATTTGCACTTCGACAAAAGAATTATAAATTGGCCGCCATTTATGAATAAGGTCTATTTACATGATATTTAAAGGTTTGTGTATTGGATTTACATGGTCTTATGTCCCTGCTTTTAGAAATTTACATGATGTTCTTAATAATTTACATATTTCACCTGAAATATTTACATGTTTTTTACAGGATTTCTCAAAACATACAAATGGGTAAAAATCATGTAAATTTTCATTTACAATATCTTTTTGAAGATTTACATGTTATTTACATCTTTTTTTTACATACTATGGAAATTTTCAAATTTTCCAGTTGTACTGGTGGAGATGGAGTCAATAGATTTTTTTTTAGTTTCATTATGTCTCTCAAATAGTACGCGCGCTGTGATTGGCTAAGTTAGCGGTCCGTATTCTACAATACGACCCGCTGTACGGCCCGCCAAGTTTGAACTTTCGATAAAACATTATGTAGCAAGTTTTTCATGT
>NC_090876.1:43150590-43160590 GCF_036669935.1 Montipora foliosa
AATTTTTTTAGTCGTC
Source organism: Montipora foliosa (assembly GCF_036669935.1). Lineage (NCBI taxonomy): Eukaryota > Metazoa > Cnidaria > Anthozoa > Scleractinia > Acroporidae > Montipora > Montipora foliosa. The sequence continues at coordinate 43,150,607 of NC_090876.1, forward strand.
ACCAGTTCTCTCACAGGTCACAGGTCAAAGGTCATGTATTGGTAAAACAATGACTCGTGACCTGTGACCTGTGACCTGTGAGAGAACTGGTGACGACTCACAAGATTAAAACTGGACTGTGACCATCCTGGGCCATCGTAAGAACCAACAAAATCAACCTTTTATGTGACAGCAAGTCTGGGAACCGAACCCGTGCCACATTGTTGGTAGGCGAATGATCGGAACACAGCGCCATCCCTGTTCCCTGACTGTTTTCTGTTCCTTAACTGAGTCTGATAATGAAACTATCGGTAAATGATGATTCTTTTCCTTTTTTTTACCCCAACAAGGACTTTCTCTTTTCTACGGAAACTCCGAGAATGGTGAACGCCAAGTGTGCATTGAATCCTTCAACGGTCATATTTTGAATGTCAGCGACTCGGGACGAGTGATTTTCCAGGTGAGTAAAGACAGTTGTTTCCTGAGTTCAGACCGAGTGAACGAACGAACAAACGAACGGAACGGTTGCATAAACTATTTGGGACAGTCCCTTTCCAGCCGGATCATGACATGAGAACACACTTGAGTGAGCATGAAAGTGAGTCATACAGTTTGATAAGAAAACTGTTGAGAAGGGAAGAATGCTTAAAAGAAGGAGTTGACAGGGAAGGTGTGGAGCCTCTTGTGAACGTACGTTGCCATAATTTTCATAATATGTTAGGGAGACTTTTTCTTTGGGGGGGGGGGGGGGGTGGGGGAGGGGGTGTGAATTTGGGTTTGTTTTTTATTTCTTTTCTTTTTCTACTTATCTGCTTTTTATTGCATTTTTATATCTGCTGGAAAAGATACTGTTTACCTGACGTGAACATTAATGCAAAACATGAACAAAGTCAAAATGGCAACCTAAACTATCTGCAATTTTGTCAGTGTATATTCTTCGATTCTTGCAATTCACCCCCCTCAAAATATTGCTAGATCCGCCAATGCAGCTTTTCTCCTTGCATGTTAAAGAACTTGTTAGTTTAGGAAAGGACAGCGGTTTCGGCGACGGAAACGTCTGGAAAGAAAAAAATTGAAGGCAAAACCTGCGCACTTAATTTATTGAGATACTTTTCTTTGTAGCATATCTTGAAAGCAACATCAAATCCTCAGTTTTTTAAAGACTATAAGGACAAGGCGCCAAACTCTTTGTTCTCTTTCCAAACGTTTTATGCAAGCTAACACATGTTACATCCTCGGGCGCTTTGCCTTCACCCGTTTGGTCGCATCAAACTTTTGCTGTACTATGACGAAATTGTTGTTTCCTTTGTCACGAGATCACAACAAACTCGAGTGAATCTCCCTTTATTGATGCAAACATGATTTAACATATAGATTTAGCCAAGCCTAAAAGTCGAGCTCCCGGGTTATTTATCTCATTTGCGTCGGTTTGAAATTTTTAACATGGGTCCTCAAAAACCTATGAAACTAATTAACTTTTCTGGAATTAATTAATTATAGGAATTTGGCTCAGAATATCTGATTTTATAGGTTATAAAATAGCCCTTCAACTAAAAAAGAGAAATTCAGCATACTTTTCAGAGTAATAACCGTAAGTAATCTCGTATCCAGATCTCCCACGGTCATACGGAAGGGAGATCTGGTAAAGTTCGATTTCGAGCATGCTCAGTGCCAGCGAGGCCCGAAATACGGGCTTTTCTATCACTGCATATGTTCGTACTCTCTGTTGTGATTTGGGGTGATTTTGCGGAATAAACATGGATTTCGAGAGTATTCTTTAAGAGATTCTTTCGGGTAGAGGACAAGGAAACCTTAAACTTAAGCCCAAACAGAAAGAAGCGCTACAGGCGATTGTTTTTGAACGGTCGAGATTGTTTAATTGTCGCAGCAACTGCAGAATCACTGAAACGAGCGCTTAGGCTTAATCAGTAAACGAGTGCTATTTTCTTCACACGATCTCGTGCAAAGTGTAGTTTGCCAAACCGTAAATTGAAAGCTAAAATGTTAAAGAGGGTTTAGGCTTAATCAGTAAAGAAGTGCTATTTTCTTCACACGATCTCGTGAAAAGTGTAGTTAACCAAACCGTAAATTGAAAGCGAAAATGTTAAAGAGTGCTTAGACCTAATCACTGCAACGAGCGCTATTTTCTTGATACGATCTCGTGAATTTGTAGTTAATCTAACCGTAAATTCACAATTGAGGATCACTACTTAATTCGCGAGTCACGCTGTAAGAACGAGAAATACTGTTTTGAATAAATTACATACTTCAAGTTGAATTTATTAGTACGGAGTTTAAGATCTACGACGCGACGGTAACGAAAACGTCATTTAAAATTGCAAGGTCAGGTTTATTAATCTTTTTCGACATTATGTCGGTTTGTTTAAATCCTAAAAACTAGCGCAACATTCCAGGAATTGAATTAGGAGGTGCGGTGTTGAAGCTAAGCCTGAAAATTCAAATTCGCTGCCTTGTGTTCACGTTCTCCGTAAAACTTGATACATGGTCATTTCACGTCGCATATTTGCCGAAAACGTGAAAGAAATGTACAAAAATGAAAAATGCACGTGTACAGCGTGCAAAGCTATTGTTTTTGCTCGTTAAATTTGTGGCGTTTTCGTTGCCGTCGCGTCGATCGCGTAGATCTTTAACTCCCTAGTTTCTGCGTACCGCGTAGCCAGCTACGCAGAACTTTATTCGAGTGGCAGGGTACGTGGGGTTTTCGTCGGTACCATTTACACAAATGTCGCCAATTTGAAAAATGATTTTCCTCAAATGTAAAGCTTTTCCGGCGTCGGAAAAAACAAAACTTTCCTCCGCACAACAGGCATTAATTCAAAACAGCACATGAGCTTGCCAAAACCAAACCTTCACTAAGTGCCACGCGAAATAAGCCAATCGGAGCGTTGATTGCATTGCCGCAACCTTTTTTCAGTAGCCAATAAAAAATGGTTTACTGTCGAACTTTACCAGATCTTACATTTCCAGTGACAGAGTGAGATCTGGGTACGAGATTAAACCGTAAGTACAAAAAATTGCAAAAATATTGTTCTGATACAGAAAGTTGAAAAGAAGTTTTTGAAATCTAGTTCACCAATATTTCCACCAAATTGAGCTAAAAAAAAGAAATTCCGTGAATTCTTTTTAGAATTTGTTTTTTTAAATTATATGTGTCGACTCTTGTGATCTGTCCATGGCGACAAAAAAGGGACTGCGTTTTGTGTAATTAATTACGCTTCAGACTTCGATGGGCAAAAAAATATATGAATAGACAGTTCAAAACTTTTTTAAAACCCAATTTAAGTCTAAAATATGAAGTTTGGAAGTTAATTTGACGATCTAGCGCGATTTTCGACGTGAAAAAGGCGGCCACGAAGTAGTTCGTAAAATTAAAGAAAAACAAGAGCTCAAAATAATGGCTCGAACGGCAAATGCTTATCTAAATGACTTACCTCAATACCCCTGTTATTTTCCAGCTGGCGTTCTAAAATTGCGTGAAATTGTTTCTCTGATATTTTTGCCCATCCTTTAGAAGAGGTTTTTGAGTGAAAAATCATTTTGAACTTTCTATAAAGAGCAATTATGTTTGCACATACGAACCACATATAGCCCTTCACTGAGGCGGCCATTTTACTGCGAGCTCTAAAGTTGAGCCCGCGATATGGTCACGTGATACTGGTCACATTTGCCATACATGGAGACGTGGACGAACGGACGGACGGACGGACGGACGGTCGCATGGAGACGTCGTAGTTAAAACAACAATTTCCCGCATCAACGGGTTACCATATTTTCTTAAAAATGGTGCGTCGCGCACGTGCCTTCGGCGCACGGAGCTCCGCTAATAGGGAGCTTAAGCACGACACGTTTTGGTCAACATGGACGCCAATCAGCCGAGGTGAGACTGGGTCGAGACCGGCGTCTGTGGCTTGACTTGTTTGTATGAAGCATGTCTCGTCAGTGATTTTACGGCATCGCTACTTAATTGTAGAGCAGGTTTGATTCTTTGTCTGCTTTCTAATACTGAATCAAAACTTCTTTAAGAAAGATATGGGATATGCTTTTTTAGAGCTACGATCAAAGATTGATTTCAGAGGATGAACTTATTGTTTTATTGGAAGAGAACACGCCTAGAAATTCTTAATCCAGTTACGATCGATAATCCTCAAATGATTCTGAATGTAAAGCAAAGTTTAGATCTGCCAGTGTTAGCTAATTTGTCCAATCCATTTTGGTACATTTCTGTAAAGGAAAGCAAATGACAAATAAAAATGAAGGGTTCCAAAAAATATATTAAATTTGACGGTCATTAATTTTTTTCAAAATTTAACATGGTCGTTTTGGAAACGTTGTCTTAGCGTTGCCAGCGCATTAAAATTTAAGACCATAGAAAACAAACGGAAGCACGTACAAAAGGATATATTAAGAAAAACAAATATTTTTCAAAACAGACTTACTCTAGGTTTTTTGGCAAGATGAGTCTCGCCGTCTGCAGCGCTGTTTTTCATCAGGGGGTAGAACCACAGGCAGAGAGCCCTAAGGATGCGAGAGCGCGTGACTTCACGTTATCTTGAGATGGTTGTAACGGCCGATTCAACTGATCGAGGAAAATGTTCCACAAAAACTTCAAATCGTGATGTTTCTTTTCGAAAATTCATTTTCTGGACAGCCAGATAAATAAAGTTCACTCACCTACTATTTTCTGCGTTGTCTTGAGTGCTTTGATGGGTTTTTGGGACGCTTCGATTTCCTCTTCAGATCCCACGCGTCTGACGCGTAGCCACATACAATATACAGTAAATAGACCTTGACAAAGAAGACATTGTTTCATAAATAATAGGAATTAGAAAGTTGATTGTCCAGCATCAAAACAAAAACAGAGTTATTGCACCTAAGATGAACTTTTCTTCTCGAGTTTTTGTTTTTCGCCACAGACGCCAAATAGCCAGCTTTGAGGTTTGTGACTTGATGTCTGTGACGTGTGAAGTCACTTTCTTTGTAGAATCACTTCTAACCTGCGATCAGGCCCATTTTTAGCTTCGCACATATGTCCTCTTATGTCGTCGCTCGCTAAAATTGGGCCTGACCAAAAGTCTCTCAAGAATTCCGGACGGTCGGCCAAATTTTGGCCGACCAAATTCGTGATCTGATTGGCTGTTGAAACGCCGGAAGTGAAAATGCCATCGTGATTGCGCGGAGCTCTCGCGAAGTCCTCGAGACTAATCCGCCATAAGTGTACGAAAAAATTTGCCCCCTTTTGTTCTTACAATGCCGTGCACGGTGCAACTTGATTGTATTTGTATAAATGGAGATATGCCATCTGAAACATCTCATAACTTGTCCAGAATCGGGTTTGAATCTCTGGAACGAGTGAAATTAGCGATTCCGTTGTCGAGCTCTGTGGCCATATGGTTGAAAGTACTTTGGCACAAACTTCCCTGATGTTTTGAAAGCTAAATAGCTGGTTCTTTCAAATGGCAATGAAAGCCGATGCATATTGGTTTCCTAGATGAGACAAGGGACATATATATCAACAGGAGGAGATGCCGATAAAATCGCAAGTTACACGATTGCATGTTTTGAATACTCTGTGTATCAAACGGCTTTATTTATTTACTGTATATGACACGGTTTGTTTGCACACTTCATAATATTTCCAGTTGATTTAACTTAAAACTCGCACTCCAGAAACTAAAATGGCATGTTTCCAGAGAGATCAATTGTACAACAATAAAAGAAACTTTGCGAGTGCATCTTACTGTTCCTAGCAGTAACAGCCAAACTTATCATGATTTTACTGCGCGCAATTCTAGAAATACCCTGCAACTGAAGATATTACCCGAAAAAATCACCAAAGAAACCTTTATGGGCAAACACGTTAAAGGAATAATGTATTTCTTTTTTTTTCTTTAAAAATCTATTGCCAAACCGTCCACCAAAAAAAATGCTAGGTTATCTCAATTACAAATTAAGATGTCAAGCTTAAATAGGATGCATATTCAGTGAAGTTCGGAGGGAGAATTACACCGGCCTTTGCCGCAATATAGCGGTCGAAAACATTCCCCATGCTTTATTTGTTTTTCTCAAATTAAAGCCAACGGTAACTTCCGAATTCGTTTATAATATTCCTCCCACGGTAATTAACTCTGGTCAAAACAAAATAGCGTGAATCTGCCGTCCACGCGTGTATTGGTGTAATGGAAGTAAATTTGATTGGCCGATGAAGGACATGTCAATCAATCAAAAAAAGTGGGCGGAAGGAATTTCGAAGAGGAATTTGGTCAGGCTCTATTTTTCGTTTCGCCAACTCCACATTACGTACGTACCACGCGAAACTAAAATAGAGCCTGATCGCAGGTTAAATCACTTCCAGTCGCCGTCCTTGTTGACAAAACGTCTCGTGCTTTAAGCTCCCTAATAACAAAACGCACAGTAGCTTGAGAACGGCTTATTGCAAAAACAACCCGTAACATTTGGCACAAATTACAGCGGAAATATGTTAAATGGAGAGCGGTCCTAAACACTCGGATAAACACCCTCATAAGCGGGTTTGCTATCCCTGCTCCACAAAGAGTTCTTGTTGAGATGTAAATTGAGATCTTCAATCTGACTGCAATTCTTTTTCTTTTTTATATTTACAGCCTCCGCAAGGCCGCTCGTGCAATGATACTGGCATGGTCTTTCCGTTTCTTTTGTCAAAAGATTATTATATTGACAAATTTGTGTTCTTCTTCAAACACAAAAGTACAGAGGAAATGATGCTTGTATGTTCATGTGAGAGCAATAGCCTAACACTCAAAAAAATCAACACTAAACAACTTGCTACGAACCCAACACCCCTCTTTATTTTAAATCCCTTAAATTAACCGGAATATTAACCGGACATAAACCGCCAACCCCCTAAAAGAGATATATAATTTTTTGGTCAAAAAAGTATTCAAAGTTATGGAAAAAGCAATACCTCATTTTAAAGCTAAGAAAATAAGCATTGCAGTAAAAGGACATGCAAATAGCAGCGATTCACAGAACATCACGAAAAAAAGTTCTCCGCATAAATCTTTTGTCATTTCAATGTTGACTATGAATTTTTGGTTGAGAGGAAGAAATCTCTGTAATTTTAATTTTATCAGCTTTCTTGGTTCCAAATAATTTTGATGAAAATCACACAAAGCGTAAATTTTAGACGTAATTAGATGAGCAATCTTCCCTGTTAGCAGAGGTCTCTTTTTTGCGTTTTCTGGGCTGACGAGTGTGGGAAAAGGGACTTCTGCTATGAATCGGAACTCACTGTGTTGATCATGCGCTGCGAATACTTAGCGGCAGAATCTTCTCGTGATACTTCACATGGAGTATGGATTGGGCTCACAGCGGAATTACTGTAAAGGATTGGGCGAGACACAGTGGGTTCATGTCACAGTCAGCAACCACATCAAGGGGCATGCGTTTTGACCAGTGCCGTTGAAGACCGTAGACGGCAGAAGTCTCTTTTCTCGTACTCGTCAGTTCAGCGAACGCAAGAAAAAGGAGACGTTTGCTGACGGGGAACAGTAGAGTTAAATAAGGTGGCTTACTGAAGTTTTCCGAAAAAAAGGATCAAGATTTTGAAATCTGTGAAATTAAAGCATCGGGATGTCTTTCCTGAAGTGTCACTGCAATTGATGTAAAATGTAATTTTACCTAACAAATAATGCAAACCAGGGAAAAATGCTAAATATAGTGACTGAGCTCCTGGAGGGCGGTCTGGAAATTAGACATTTCATAGAACCTTTTTCTCAAAGACTAGCCACACGAACCCACCTAAAAAGTTCAGGATTTCCATATCGAGAAATAATCATGTACAATTTTTTTCGCATATGGCAAAAACGTCGATTTTGTTATTTTGATAATAACGGAAAAATGTCTGATAGATCTTTTTTTTTTTCAATGTTGACGGTTTCTCCTTCGTATTGTTTACTTATTCCCAAAATTTTATCCCTGCTCGGCGGCTACGTTTTCAGTCCCCCCTCCATAAGCTCAGTCACTATATCTAGCATTTTCCACTCATTTGCATTCATTTGTGAGGTAACTAACACTTCAGAAGAGACATCCTGTCGCTTTTGTTTCACAGAATTGAAAATCTTAATCTTTTTCTTCGGAAATCGTTAGTAAGCCACCTTAAGGTTGTATATATTAAAAAAAAATAGTTCATCGAAAATAGGTATAAATTTTGAATGTAAAATAACGATTTTCAGTGCTGCAGAAATGTTTTGGCAGAACTTTCTGCCTTCTTCAATGCAAGGTTTACATGAAATGCAAATCTGAATCAGACGATTCCTGATTCATGAGATTGAAATCTGATCAGATTTGCGTCTTGCATGTGAACACTTGCAATGAAGAAGCAGAAGCAGATACAAGAATTTTCAGGAAAATAATATTTCAATGTGAAATAGAACAAAAGTTATGGTTAGTCTGTGAAATGAGGGGGAGATGTTCACAAAGCAAACTCTCAACCCCACAACAAAGTTTTCGAAAGAAACAAACTCTGTGTGAAATTAAAATTGTAATCCCAGAAACAGTCATATAGTACATGTACGAAAAACTAAATCACGTAGGAGGGATTAATAAATATTTGACCACGAAAATTATTCGTTCTTAAAAATGGGAATAATAAAGAGACAATTGCTGCAGCCATCATCAGTTATGACAGTCAGGTCTTTTCTCCTGATTTTAGTCTTAAAACTGTGCAGACTATCTTCAGTACGAAATTCTTTTGTACGTTTCGACCAGAGGAAAGGGCCATATTATCTTGTCGAATGCTTTCCGTATTTAATCGTATTAAAACCAGGCATTTTGAAGTCCGAATTTCTTAAATAATATCTCCCATCACAGTTTGCATTCAATGTAAAAAGTTCTTGTATTTGACTTGGGAGTAGGCTCTTTTTTGCCTTGAACATGAGGATTGCAATTTCCTGAAGCCTTCTGTTGATCAGTGAAGGGAGTTCAGCCAGACTCAGCAGCTCGTCATACGTGGGAGGCTGATTCATTGTTGAATGATACTTTCAGGACTCTCTCCTGTAATCTTTCAACTTTACGTTCGTCTGAGGCTCTGCATAAGTGCCAGATCGTACTGCAGTAGGTCAGTTGAGGCAAGATGGCAGCTCAGTTCGTAAGGTAGTAATTTAGCATGTAGGAGTAGGTATAGACGTCTTAAAACTCCTATCAGTTGGCTGTTGTAGCCTTTTCACAAACGAAACTAATATGCTCGCTAAAAGTAAGTTCAGAGTCCAGGCGTACACCGAACAATTTGATGGATTTCAATTGTTTTATGCTAATAGTCCCATCTATATGAAGGTTTATACTATTATTTGCCTCAGTCCCAGAACCTAGTACTTAGCATGGATTGATATTTCTGAACATTCACTTGTAGCAGGTTTTCCCTTTACCATTTAGTAAAAGCTAGTTGTTGTCCTTCAATAGCATTTGGAGTAATGATTGCAAGTTCGAATGAGGCCTAACACTACTGTAAAGTTTTTGTACCCAATCATTCAATTATTCCATCAGGGATCAACCCTAGTTTTGGAATTGGGCCCACACAAGGACAGAGAAAAACTCTGACCAGGGTGGGATTTGAACCCACGACCTTCGGATTAGATCACCGCTGCTCTACCGACTGAGCTACAAGGCCAGAATGGGAACTGGCCGTGGGTATGTGAGATATTATTCACAAGGACAAATTCGGCTCGGCCCAAGCCTAATGTTAGGTAATCGCTAGTTGTTGTCCTTCAGTAGCATTTGGAGTAACGATTGCAAGTTCGAATGAGGCCTAACACTGGGCCAAAAAGGACAACAGGGACAACAACTAGCGATTACCTAAAATTAGGTTTGGGCCGAGCCGAATTTGTCCTTGTGAATAACATCTCACATACCCACGGCGAGCTCCCGTTCTGGCCTTGTAGCTCAGTCGGTAGAGCAGCGGTGATCTAATCCGAAGGTTGTGGGTTCAAATCCCACCCTGGTCAGAGTTTT
>NC_090876.1:43165590-43170590 GCF_036669935.1 Montipora foliosa
CCATTGACAGGAGGAACGAGTACCTCAAATTTGGTGGATTTCTTTGGACAAACTGTTTGCTATGTTTACGGATGCGTATTTGCAAGTGGTAAAAACCTCTACAGCACAGGTGAATAAAATAAATTGAAGCTTAACATTTGGTTTAATCGTTGTTACAGTTGTTCACGAATGAAACTCGTATTTTCCTCTCGAGTGGATGTAAATAACAATCATCTATACTCGTTTTGGACGCAAAGAACAAGTTGACTTGCTTGTCTGTTTGTCAGTTGTTTTGCTTCCGAGCGAACGAGTGTTTCCGCTTAGCTGTCTGTTTTTCGAACTGCCTCAACACTGTTAAGAAAATTTCTTTGTTATTAACAAGTAATCGCAATGGGTCCTCGTAAAATTAAGGATTAATGGGACATTCCATTTATAATCCGACCTCCCCCTATGGATGAGGTCCATCAGAATTCCACTGGTAGGAATCTTTTTCGAAGGCACCGACAAAAAAGTGAAGGGGTAGGAAAGGTTTTTTCAAAGGGTTCCGACAAAAATCCGACCAGTAGGAATCTAATCATCCATAGGGGGGGTTCGGATTATAAATGGAATATCCCAATATCACTTGTGTTTTCAGAAGTTGCTGAAATTGCCCGAGTCGCGCAGCAACTTGGTGCCACTCGGGCAATTTCAGCAACTTCTGAAAACACGCGTGATATTATTCCTTAATTTTACTCGGCCCCATGCGATTACCTATACAAATCCACAGTTATTTTTGTTCGTGCTATTGTTCGTTTCGGCAGTCCTCAAGCCCGTTCAATGAGGTACAACACGACACAAAAAAAAAATAAATAAATAATAATAATAATAATAAATATAAATTCCAAAAAAAAATAAATAAATAAGTAATAATAATGATAATAATAATAATAATAATAATAATAATAATAATAATAATAATAATAATAATAATAATAATAATAATAATAATAAAATTTAATATCACCACCGAGCTTCGTTTGGAGGAAATTATTCACATCATCTGGACATGCCATATTGTTCGCACGTGGGTTTTCTTTACAAGTTTGTAACTTTGGGATTCAGCTACAGCTAAAATTTGCAAGTTTGATTTTCGAATTCCAGGCTTGGCGGCGAAATCAGCTTGTCAGACGTCATCACGCATACGGGCTATTTCTCGTGGGACATGAAGATATCCCAAGCGAAATATCGAAAACAATGCCTAATTTGCACGTGGACAAAAGAATTATAAATGTGACCGCCATTTATGAATAGGGTCTATAATACACCTCTATTACCCCCGAGAACTTTTGCATAACCATTGTTTGCAATTTCTCCTGGGACATGAAAATGTCCTAAGAGAAGTTGAAAGCAATGCCTATGCAGATTTACGTGGGGTAAAAGTGGTGTATTATGGGATTTGTGCAAGTAGTGAATAATCGGTGAGAGGAGCCGTTTTCAATACAAATGTTCTGAGAAAACGATAGCTCCGTAAAAAGAAATGTGAATTGTAAATTCCAATTCATGGAATCATGAGGCAACACCAGGGCACAAAGTGTAAGTTTCTAAAACAAGTTTACTTCGGGTTCTGCCTCCTTCAAGCATAAAGGCTTCGAGCCGAACTTTGGAAGTCGGCATGTGAAAGCCTGAGCAATATGATTTTTGTTTTTTCATAATAATAATAATAAGTGTCAAGTGTATTTTAGTGCTGGCGTATACTGTAAAAAATCAAATCAAATCAATTTATATTTAAACATAGGTTGGTTTTTGAGGACAGGGGAAAACTGGAGTACCAGAAGAAAAATCTCTCAGAGCAGAGTAGAGAAGGGAGAGGGTCACAGTCCAGTTTAAATTTCATTCACAGTCCACTTTTAAAAGCTAACCTTAGGCTTAAGGTTAGCTTTTATGAATATTTGGGATACTGTCTGTATTAATAAAACAATGACTTGTGACCTGTGACGTGTGAGAGAACTGGTGACGACTCACAAAATTAAAACTGGACTGTGAATAAAATTAAAATTGGACTGTGAATAAAATTAAAATTGGACTTTGAGAAATTAAAACTGGACTGTGACCATCCTGGGCCATCGTAAGAACCAACAAATTAAAATCAACCTTTTATGTGACACCAAGTCTGGGAACCGATCCCGTGCCACATTGTTGAAAGGCGAATGATCGTAAGACAGCGCCATCCCTGTTGCCTGAATGTTCTCTGTTCCCTGTTCCCTGATCACGAAACTGGCGGTAAATGATAATTCTTTTCCTTTTTTTAACCCACAAGAACATTCTATTTACCTCGGAAGCTCCGAGAATTCCAATGCAAGGCCAGCGTGCATTCAATCACACAAAGGTCATATTCTGACTGTCAGTGACTCGGAAGTAATTTTCCAGGTGAGTAAAGACAGTTGTTTCCTGAGTTCAGACCGAGTGAATGAATGAACAAACGAACGGAACGTGCATAAACTATTTGAGACCGTCCCTTTCGAGCTGGATCACGACATAAGAACACACTTGAGTGAGCATGAAAGTGAGTCAAACAGTTTGATAAGGAAACTGTTGAGAAAGGAAGAAAGCTCAAAAGCAGGAACTCAGAGGCATGGTGTGGAGCCTCTTGTGAACGTACGTTGCCATAATATCCATAATATGTTAGGGAGACTTTTTTTTCAGACCGGTGGGGGTTGGTTGGGGGGGGGAAGGAAGGGGGTGGGAGGGTGTGAATAGGGTGGCTAGTCACCCCCAATTTGGGTTTCTCCTTTTTTTTTTTTTCTTTCTATTTATCTGCTTTTTATGGTAATTTTATTTCTGTTGGAAAAGATACTGTTTACCTGACGTGAAAATTAATGAAAAACATAAACAAAGTCAAAATAGCAGCCTAAACTATCTGAAATTTTGTCAGAGTATATTCTCCGATTCTTGCAATTCACCCCCCTCAAAATATTGCTAGATCCACCAATGCGGCTTTTCTCTTTGCATGTTAAAGAACTTGTTAGTTAAGGAAAGGACAGCTAAAGAAACTGAAGGCAAAACCTGCGCACTTATTTTATTGAGATACTTTTCTTTGTAGTATATCTTTAAAAAGCAACATCAAATATATCCTCAGTTTTTTAAAGACTTTGAGGACAAGGCGCCAAATTCTTTGTTCTCTTTCCAAACGTTTTATTCAAGCTAAACACTTGTTACATCCTCGGGCGCTTGGCATTCACCCGTTCGGTCGCACATCAAAATTTCGCCGTACTATGACCAAAAATGTCACAAGATCACAACAAACTTGAGTGAATCTCCCTTAATTGGTGCACACATGGTATAATATATAGATTTAGCCAAGCCTAAAAGCGCAGGTCCTGGGTTATCTGAGGCAGCTCTTTTACTCCGAGCTCTAAAGTTGAGCCAGCGATATGGTCACGTGATACTGGTCACATTTGGCATACATGGAGACGTGGACGTACGCACGGACGAACGGTCGCATGGTGACGCAGTATCTAAAACCACAATTTCCCGCATCGATAGCTTACCATATTTTCTTAACCATGGTGCGTCGCGCGCGTGCCTTTGGCGCACGGAGCTCCGCTAATAGGGAGCTTAAGCACGACACGTTTTGGTCAACACGGACGCCAATCAGCCGAGGTGAGACTGGGTCGAGACCGGCGTCTGTGACTTGACTTGTTTGTATTAAGCATGTCGCGTCAGTAATTTTACGGCAACGCTACTTAATTGTAGAGCAGGTTTGATTCTTTGTCTGCTTTCTAATACTGAATCAAAACTTCTGAAAGATATGAGATATGCTTTTTTAGAGCTACGATTAAAGATTGATTTCAGAGGATGAACGTATTGTTTTATTGGAAGAGAACACGGCTAGAAATTCTTAATCCAGTTGCGATCGATAATCCTGAAATGATTTTGAATGTAAAGCAAAGTTCAGATCTGCCAGTGTTAGCTGATTGGTCCAATAAATTTTGGTACATTTCTGTAAAGGAAAGCAAATGACAAATAAAAATGAATTGTCCCAAAAAAGAAATTAAATTTTACGGTCATTAACATCTAACATGGTCGTTCTGGAAACGTTGTTTTAGCGTTGCCAGCGCATTAAAATTTAGGACCATAGAAAACAAACAGAAGCACGTACAAAAGGATATATCAAGGAAAACAAATATTTTTCAAAACAGACTTACTCTAGGTTTTTTGGCAAGGTGAGTCTCGCCGTCTGCAGCGCTGTTTTTCATCAGGGGCTAGAACCACAGGCAGAGAACCCAAAGGATGCGAGAGCGCGTGATTTCACGTTATTTGGAGATGGTTGTAACGGCCGATTCAACTGATCGAGGAAAATGTTCCATAAAAACTTCAAATCGGGATGTTTCTTTTCGAAAATTCATTTTATGGACAGCCAGATAAATAAAGTTCACTCACCTACTATTTTCTGCGTTGTCCTGAGTGATTTGATGGGTTTTTGGGACTCTTCGATTTCCTCTTCAGATCCCACGTGTCGCCACATACAATATAAATACACCTTGACAAAAAAGAGTTTCTCTCGTAAATAATAGGAATTAGAAAGTTGATTGTCCAGCATCAAAACAAAAACAGAGTTATTGCACCTAAGATGAACTTTTCTTCTCGAGTTTTTGTTTTTCGTCACAGACGCCAAATAGCCAGCTTTGAGGTTTGTGACTTGATGTCTGTGACGTGTGACGTCACTTTCTTTGTAAAATCACTTCCAGTCGCCGTCCTTGTTGACAAAACCTCTCGTGCTTTAAGCTCCCTAATAACAAAACGCACAGTAGCTTGAGAACGGCTTGTTGCAAAAACAACTCGTAACATTTGGCACAAATTACAACGGAAATATGTTGAATGGAGAGCGGTCCTAAACACTCGTATAAACACCCTCATAAGCGGGTTTGCTATCCCTGCTCCACAAAGACTTGTTGTTGAGATGTAAATTGAGATCTTCAATCTGACTGCAATTCTTTTTTTTTTTTTTATTTACAGCCTCCGCAAGGCCGCTCGTGCAATGA
>NC_090876.1:43178090-43180590 GCF_036669935.1 Montipora foliosa
TATTATTATTTATTATTCAATGCTAATTGATTGCAGATAATTTTGTAATAATTTTTAGAAAGAGCCTCAACGACAAAAGGAAAATGAATAAATGTATCTTTATTTTCTCAGAGCGTCCTTATTTTGCACAACCTAACTCTTTTGATGCAGAGTTTAACCATTTTTGGGGTTGCTTCCGAACACCTACATATAGCTCCTGTTAACGGAAGAAAAGTTTTAGGCCCGTTTCAAACGTCGAACTTTACATGTGCCGAATGTAATGCAAGTGAGAAAAAATCTCTTGTTTTTGCACATTTACATTAGATGTTGGACGTTTGAAACCCGTATGAAACGGGCCTTAGCAATGTTTAAAAAACGAGCATCAGTCTTTCATTAGGGTTAAAAAGACGAGGCAAAGCCCCGATAAAACCACGTTGCTAATTTTTTTAGAACGATTTAAAAAAATACATTTCACAAAAAGCGTGTCCCTGTCAGTTGACTTTGAAAAATGGTTTGAATTTTCAGAGGAGAATATTAGCATACCAGCAAAACAAGCTATGCCTTATTTAGTATTCTTTATATAAAGAATACGAACGAGGATGGATTGTTTTATCAGGGCATAACGCTCATGCACGTGACGACATTGATAAGCTGTTAGGCTCATGAATTATGAATACATTTTAAAATTTGCTTTATATAACAGGAGTTCATAACCCAGCAGTTTACGGTGTTATCCATTTTTCGAATGGCTCTTGCTAGATTTTGCGGAAATAAAGAAACGTACCCGCATTGCGTTCCGTGCACTGATTTTGCATTTAGCACGAGCGTGACTTACAATTAAAGAAGAGCGTTGCGGTCATCATGCCATCGTCAGGCACAGAACTCTTTTTCCTTATAATCCTTTCTCATGTCTCGATGTAACGGTTGCAAACACCGAATACATAAAAGTGTATAAAAAGCCTGGTATGTCCAAGAAGTGTTAGGTTTAATAGGTTTTTAAAAATGTATAAAATACAACAAATGAAGTCAGGTATTTAAGCAGGTGCGTCAGCTAGCGGCGAATTCTAGACTGAAAACACTATACGAAGTACACATTCCTTGAAATTGAGGCAAAAGGTTTTGCGATAGACAATTGGGAATAACGTAAATATTGTACACAGTCTACCACCATTGGAGGGAAAGAAAAAATTTAATGCAACCCTACTTGTTCGCATAATTTGTCATCCTATAGAAGAAAAATGATTTTAATTAAAATTGAAAAATCTGTCCTGGTTGCCAATTACAGCATTTTAAAATGAAAGTATGGAAAGTTACAGGTAAGAACAAATACCTTTTTTTTTTCCAATCCGTGAAGTTAATTTCAACTTTTTTTCCCTAGTTCATATAAATGGGTCATTATCAACTCAAAAACTCTGACTCGTTTATCTCCGATTTTCAGAAGACGTGTGTTCAGTTAAAATGCACGCACGCTTGCCAACGCTAACTAGTATCGTAAGATCATTAATTAAACATGAAAAAATAAATTAATGGGGTCAATTATAGGCTTCTATAATGATGAATTAATACGTTATCCGCGGGCATTGATTTCTTCCTGATTTTCGTAATTTTTAGTTACTGGACGCGCATATTCCCAAGTGATCTGACGAGAATTGTTATGGTTGACGGCAAAAGTCAATTAAATATGATTCTCAGCGTGCAAAAATCAGACAATCTGCGGTATAAGCAAAAACAAAAAATAGACCTAGTTGCACTTTAATTAAAATTGGGGAGGTTGAGGAAGTTTTTTACACTTTGGGCCGCCATTCATGTTTCTCAAAGGAAAGTTCCCTGGAAATCAGTCATTTCATAGAGCCTTTTTCTCAAAGACTAGTCGTACGAACCCACCTTAAAAGTTCAGGATTTCGTTATCGAGAAAAATAATCATGTATAGAAATAAATAGTTAAATCTGTTTGACACTTTTTTTCGAATATGAAGTATCCGTGAGTCACCACTGACGAGTCTCCTATAGCTCCGAGGCAGAGCATCCGAAGGTTGAAGGTTCGACTCCTGCAAAGGAGCACTCGAAATTTTTACGAGTATCCTATAGAATCACCATATAGATTTTTAAAAAAATCTTCAGAAAAAAAACTACTGGGGTATATTTTCCTTCTATTTTTTTAATCCCATCTTGAGGCTTTGTTTTGAACGAGAGTATAAAGCAAAAACAACGAACTAACACTGGCATTCAGAGGGGCGGTCTGCTGACTGAAATTGGCCAATCACAGAGTGCTAGTATAAAACATTGAGTGAAAAGTTTATTGAGGATGTGTCAGTCATAAACGTCTACTAAAAGGGTAAAATGGAGAAAAAGTGTTTTGACAAATATCAGGCTTAATTAAGAAGTGTATCGAACTAAACGTGTAGACTCTATGCTAATCCTATCTTTCCTCCGGATGAAACTCAGTTGTTAGCAGACACAAATTGAACGTAGAAAGTAAAGTATGCGGAAAGCCTCGGTCTTTTAGTGGGGATCTACTTTCT
>NC_090876.1:43188090-43193090 GCF_036669935.1 Montipora foliosa
GAAAATGTGAAAATGGTCAATTAGCAGAGATTACTCATTGTATGAGTATGTTATTATTCACTACTTTTATCAAATCCCATAGTACATCTTTTTTACTCACGAAACTTTGCATAGTCATTGTTTCCAATAGGCCTTTTTCGTGATGATGGCATATGCTCAAAAATTCGAGTAGGGTCCTACCTCTTGTTGAACACTATATTTCATTTGCTGTAAAGTGTCGTAGTTCCTATTGTTTTCTGTGCTAAATCCATTGTTATTTTTGCTCGTTCTATTGTTCGTTTCGGCAGTCCTAAAACCCGTTCAATGAGGTACAACACGACCCCAAAAAAAAAATAATAATTTATTAAATTTAATATCACCACCGAGCTTCGTTTGCACGGAATTATTCATATCATCTGGACATGCCATACTGTTAGCACGTAGGTTTTCTTTACAAGTTTGTTCCTTTGGAATTCAGCTCCAGCTAAAATTTCCTAGTTTGACTTTCAAATTCCAGGCTTGGTGGTGAAATCAGCTGGTCAGACGTTATCCCGCAGAGGGGCTATTTCTCGTAGGACATGAAGAAATCCCAAGTGAAATACCGAAACAATACCCATGCAAATCAAGGTGTATTATTATTTGCGAAAGTAGAAAATTAACAATTCACTACTTGCACAATCCCATAATACACCTCTATTACCCCCAAAACCTTTTGCATAACCATTGCTTGCAATTTCTCCTGGGACATTAAAATGTCCCAAGAGAAGTCGAAAACAATGCCTATGCAGATTTTTTTGGGGAAAAATTGGTTTATTATGGGATTTGTGCAAGTAGTGAATATTCGGTGAGAGGAGCCGTTTTCAATACAAATGTTCTGAGAAAACGATAGCTCCGTAGAAAGAAATGTGAATTGTAAATTCCAATTCATGGAATCCCGAGGCAACACCGGGGCACACAGAAAAGGCTTCTAATATGAATATGGTGGCTATTTATCTGCTTTTTATTGTAGTTTTATTTCTGCTGGAAAAGATACTGTTTACCTGACGTGAACATTAATGCAAAACATGAACAAAGTCAAAATGGCAACCTAAACTATTTGGAATTTTGTCAGAGTATATACTTCGATACTTTCAATTCACCCCCCTCAAAATATTCCTAGATCCGCCACTGCTGCTTTTCTCTTTGCATATCAAAGAACTTGTTAGTTAAGGAAAGGACAACGGTTTCGGCAACTGAAACGTCTGGAAAGAGAAAAATTGAAGGCAAAACCTGCGCACTTATTTTATTGAGATACTTTTCTTTGTAGTATATCTTTAAAAAGCAACATCAAATCCTCAGTTTTTTAAAGACTATAAAAACAAGGCGCCAAACTCTTTGTTCTCTTTCCAAACGTTTTATGCAAGCTAACACATGTTACATCCTCGGGCGCTTTGCCTTCACCCGTTCGGTCGCATCAAAATTTCGCTGTACTATGACAAAATTGTTGTTTCCTTTGTCACGAGATCACAAGAAACTTGAGTGAATCTCACTTTATTGATGCAAACATGGTATAATGTATAGATTTAGTCAAGCCTAAAAGTGGAGCTCCCGGGTTATTCATCTCATTTGCGTCGGTTTGAAAACATGGGTCCTCAAAAACCTATGGAACTAATTTATTTTTCTTTAATTAATTGTTTATAGATATGTGGCTTAGAATATCTCATTATATATGTTATAAAATATGCTTTTTAGAAAAAAAGAAAACAGTATAAAAACTAAGGACTTTTCATAGTAACAACCGTAAGTACAGAAATTTGCAAAAATATTGTTCTGATGCAAAAATTTCAAAAGATGTTTTTCAAATTTAGTTCATCAATATTTTCAACAAATTTGGCTAAAAGAAAAGAAGAACCCGTGAATTCTTTTCAGATTTTTTTTTTAAATTATACGTGTCGACACTTGTTATTTGTCCATGACGACAAAAAAGGGATTGCGTTTGGTGTAATAAATTACGCTTCAGACTTCGATGGGCAAAAAAATATGCAAATAGATCATTCAAAACTTTTTAAAACCAAATTTAAGTCCAAAATATGAAGTTTTGAGGTTAATTTGACGATCTAGCGCGATCTTCGACTCAAAAAAGACGGCCACGAAGTAGTTCGTGGAATTAAAAAAAAATATGAGCTCAAAATAATGGCTTGAACGCCAATTGTTTATCTTCTTTACGTACCTCAATACCCCTGTTATTTTCCAGCTGCCGTTCTAAAATTGCTTGAAATTGTTTCTCTGATATTTTTGCCCATCCGTAGCAGAGGTTTTTCAGTCAAAAATCATTTTGAACCTTCTATAAAAAGCAATTATGTTTGCACAAACGAACCACAAATAGCCCTTCACTAAGGCGGCCATTTTTCTCCGACCTCTAAAGTTGAGCCCGCGATGTGGTCACGTGATACTGGTCACATTTGGAATACGCGGAGACATGGACGCACGGACGGACGGACTGACGTCGCATGGTGGACGCAGTAGCTAAAACCACAATTTCCCGCATCGATGGCTAAGCATATTTTCTTAACCATGGTGCGCAGCGCAAGTGCCTTCGGCGCACGGAGCTCCGCTAATAGGAAGCTTAAACACGACACGTGTTGGTCAACACGGACGCCAATTAGCCGAGGTGAGACTGGGTCGAGACCGGCGTCTGCGACTTGCATTGTTTGTATTAATAATGCCGCTTCAGTAATTTTACGGCATCGCTACTTAATTGTAAAGCAGGTATGATTCTTTGTCTGCTTTCTAATACTGAATCAAAACTTCTTTAAGAAAGATATGGGATATGCTTTTTTAGAGCTACGATCAAAGATTGATTTCAGAGGATGAGCTTACGACCGATAATCCTGAAATGATTCTGAATGTAAAGCAAAGTTCAGATCTGCCAGTGTTAGCTGATTTGTCCAATCCATTTTGGTATATTTCTGTAAAGGAAAGCAAATGACAAATAAAAATGAAGGGTCCCAAAAAGGAAATTAAACTTGACGGTCATTAATTTTTTTCAAAATTTAACATAGTCTTTTTGGAAACATTGTCTTAGCGTTGCCAGCGCATTAAAATTTAAGACCACAGAAAAAAAAAACAAACAAAAAACAAAAAACAGAAGCACATACTAAAGGATATATCAAGGAAAACAAATGTTTTTCAAAACAGACTTACTCTGGGTTTTTTTGGCAACATGAGTCTTGGCGTCTGCAGCGCTGTTTTTTGATCAGGCGGTATACGGTAGAACCCTAAGAATGCGGGAGCGCGTGACGTCACGTTACTTTGTGACAGTTGTGGGACGCTTCGATTTCCTCTTCAGATCCCACGCGTCGCTATATAAAATATAAATAGACAACGGATAGACAAGGTCTATTTATATTGTATGTGGCGACGCGTGGGATCTGAAGAGGAAATCGAAGCGTCTCGAAAACCCATGAAATCAGTCAGGACAACGCAGAAAATAGTAGGTGAATGAACTTTATTTATCTTGCTGTCCATAAAATATAGTTTCGAAAAGAAACATCGCGATTTGAAGTTTTTATGGAACATTTTCCTCGATCAGTTGAATCGGCCGTTACAACCATCTCAAAATAACGTGACGTCACGTGCTATTGCATCCTTAGGATTGTCTTAACCTGTGTACCTGTGGTACACAAAGAGTTTCTTTCATAAATAATAGGAATTAGAAAGTTGATTGTCCAGCATTAAAAGGAAAACAACAAAAATAACAACAAAAACCGAGTTATTGCACCTAAGATAAACTCACCTTCTCGCGTTTTTGTTTTTCGCCACATACGCCAAATATCCACTTTGAGGTCTGTGACGTGTGACGTCACTTTCTTTGCAAAATCACTTCCGGTCGCCGCCTCTTGTTGACCTTAACCTCTCGAGCTTAATATAAGCTTCCTAATAAGCAAACGTGCGGTAGCTTGAGAACGGCTTGTTGAAACCAGAAAACAGCCCGTTATATTTGGCACAGATTACGCCGGAAATATGTTGAATGGAGACCGGTCCTAACCACCCTCATAAGCGCGTTTGCTATCCCTGCTCTTTGAAGACTTAACTTATTGTTGAGATGTAAATTGAGATCTTCAATCTGACTGCAATTCTTTTTCTTTTTTATTTACAGCCTCTGCAAGGCCGCTCGTGCAATGATACTGGCATGGTCTTTCCGTTTCTTTTGTCAAAAACATTTGAACGTGGAATGTTGTTGCTCTCCTTCAAACACAGAAGTACAGGAAAGATGCTTGTATGTTCATGTGAGAACAATAGCATAACACTCAAAAATTTCACCACTGATGAAGATACGGACAAAATACAAGACTTAATTACACATTTGTTATAGTTTGGTTGAGAGGAAGAAATCTCTGTAATTTTAATTTTTATCAGCATTCCTTGTTTCAAATAATTTGGATGAAAATCTCAGAAAGTGTAAATTTTAGACGTAATTAGATAAGCAATCTTCTCTGCTAGCAGAGGTGTCCTTTTTGCGTTTTCTGGGCTGACGAGTGTGGGAAAAGGGACTTCTGCAATGAATCGAAACTCACTGTGTCGATCATGTGCTGCGAATACTTAGCGACCGAATCATCTCTACTTCACATGGAGTATGGGCTCACAGTGGAATTACTGTAAAGAATGGGCGAGACACAGTGGGTTCATGTCACAGTCAGCAGCCACATCAAGGGGCATGCGTTTTGACCAGTGCCGTTGAAGGCCGTAGACGGCAGAGATCTCTTTTCCCGTACTCGTCAGTCCAGCGAACGCAAGAAAAAGGAGAGGTTTGCTAACGGGGAACAGTAAAGTTAAATAAGGTGGCTTACTGAAGTTTTCCGAAGAAAAAGATCAAGATTTTGAAATCTGTGAAATTAAAGCATCAGGATGTCTTTCCTGAAGTGCCACTGCAATTGATGTAAAATGTAATTTTGCCTAACAAATAAATGCAAACCAGGGAAATGCTAAATATAGTGAATGAGCTCCTGCAGGGGGGGTCTGGAAGTCAAACATTTCATACA
>NC_090876.1:43198090-43210590 GCF_036669935.1 Montipora foliosa
TCGCAATATTGCAATTTCCATACCTCTCCTGCAACACAGATCTGGCCTTCTGGTATGCATCTTCTGTTCCAATCAGAAGACAATGTTCTCCAACTTGCTTTGGGTTCCCTGCTACATGCGAATTTAAAAGGTTTAACTTGATATCAGGTTCAAGTGGCCTGGAATCCACTAGGACATTAAAGACACTTTCCATACAGGATATTATAGAGGGTCACCATTGAATACAGAGATTGAAAGCTTAGGCAAGTGTCCCGAGACAAACAGTTGTTTGCTCACAGTACTTTGTTCCAAATTTGCTTCGGTTAGTTTGTCCATGCAACTTTCCAATGAGGAAGCCACCCGTTCCCAGCCTTAACCGATGGAGTGTCTGGAATGAACAGACTGGTATACAGGTGTAGTGACAGCTGACATGATTGATGAGGGACCAGTGAAAGGTCTTGTAGTATCGGAGTCATTTCTTGCTGGAGAGATAGTTTCAGAGTTAGGTAATTCTCTTTGAGTAGGGTAACTAAGCTCATGTTCAAGGTAATGACCGACATAAACAGTCTGTGTTACAGCTCCTGTAAGGAATGAAGGTGCTGAGGCTCGCAAACCACATGCTGTAGACTTAGGTGTAGATATTGTAGTCAGAACTGGTGCTTGGGAAGCTTGAGGATGGACTGTTGTGTTACTCACACTAGTATTTGTAGTCACTGGCAGAGATTGCAAGTACTGTCTCACTTGCTCATCTTTACTTTTAGAGGGAATATGAGCTAAATTTTCTACAAGTGAGGATTGTTCTTCCAATTCAATTTTCTCGCACACATTTAATTTTGCTTTATTTAGCTGGATTTCACTCTTCAGTTTGAGTTCTTCAAGTTTTTGTTCGATTCTGATCTTTTCCATTTCAATGGCTTTGTCATGTTGTCTACCCTTGTAGAAAGTACAGTGTTTACACTCGTCCTTGATTTTACTTTTTTAGCTAGTTTACTCTTTTTAGAGCCCTTAGAACTGACAGAACCAGAATCCAAAGTCATACCATTCACGACAGACTTGCTCCCAGATAGCTTCCTCATTTCTCATCTCGTGGTCTTGAGCAATTTCTACGATTTCACTATATGTGTCTCCAATTTCATTCCACAGAACTTGAGTCTTACTAAATTCTTGTTTCCAAATCCTTATTTTACAACAACTTCCTCGAAGCAACGATGTTTTCCTTAGTGTTCCTACAAGCGTGGTCGTCTGAGACTTTTTTGACTTTTTCGGTCGGTTTCCTGATACGAACTTCAGACATAAGCTCTTCATTTTCATTTTCAATAAATGCTTTGTTTTCAGCAGTTTTTGACAGATCAACAATTAAAGGCGAAGACTTTTTGTAAACATCAACTACGTAAACATTTGAAGCGGAACTTACCGCTCCTGCAGCACACTCATCCAACTTGGATTTTTCGGAAATGTCACTTGACATTCGAGACGTTGCGATCCAAACACAAAATAATACCACCTGATAACCGTACAATCCAACGATAAAAATCCAGAAACAGTCTTGACTAAGACACAAAGTTCCAAATATTTAACAAGAGACCACAACCTTGAGAATGTAATCCTCCACACGAAGCCGCATGATGTTGATTTCCACTGAGTTGTTATAGTGGCTGCTTCGTACGCATACCTGGCGTCCCGAGGAATTTCAAGAAACCCAGACGTCGTTGTTATTCACAAGATAAAACGGAAAAAAAAAAAACAAAAACAAAGAAAACATTTATTCCAGAGCTTGAGATAACAACTTAGGGCCGCTTAATGGTGAAGAGAACAACAACAACATGGCGGGAATACAGGTCGCAGGAGCGGTTTACCTAGGTAATTGGCGGAAACCGCAGACACTTAATTTATTGCTGCGGTACTGCAATAACACATCCTGAATCCAAATGTCGGCTGGTTCAAGACCTCTTATCAATTCCTTGACCCGCTCTCTCCAGCGTTCGAGTGTTTCTTGACAACAATCATTTGTGGTACATTGTGCCTCTACTTCCAGTTAGCAAGGCAACAATCGGTGACTTTAAACCAAGTTTCACCAAGCTTTTCAGCGTTTAACCGCACTTCTTCACATTGATCCATCAACTGGAATGTTTGATTGCCGCGCTTTCCATATACCTCTCTCCAATTTTTCATTGTTTGATCTTTTTCAGTTGGTAGCACTGTTCAAAGACCATGCCCCAAGAATGCTCTCTTTTTTCTTTAATATCTTGATGATTAATTTGCGTCTTCCCAATTTCGAATCTTTTCGCCAGCTTCCTGGTACTTTCCTGACGGTTTTAAAAAGTGCATATCACTTCCACTTTTTGGCCAAGCGTAAGACATTTTCTTTTGCTGTGATTTCCCTCTTTGGTTCCTTGGGGTTTGGCTTTGCACTGGCCGCCTTAGAACAGTTTGCGCATTAACCAAGCGAAAGGCATGCTTTCCAACCAGTAGTTTCTTCGCTTGCGCAGTCGTCTTGGAGCTCAAACAAAAGTAATTCGTTGGACTCGAACAACCCAAACATTCTTACTTTTCTTTTCGAGAGAAATCGAGATGTACAAATCACCTTGGGTATCTAGAAAGAGTGCACATTGTGATGTCAGTCGTTTCCTGCGCTTACATCGACATGTTTGGTTAAGGGGCTGGGGTGTAACCTTAAACCAATCATCATGTGCATTACTGTTCTCATGGTGGCGATTTTATCGCATTTTGACAGCTTTAACAAGACGCATACCTGAGGGTCCCCTACACTTCTTTTGAAAACAGTTTCACGTAAAAGTAATTGGCCTTTTCACGCATCACGAAAAATGAAAAAAAAACACCTTCACGTTCACAGAAAAAGGCAAGCAATCACGTTTCACCTAAAAAAATGCTACGGTGAAATCATGTTTCACAAAAAAAATTACAAATACTATTCACGTTTTGCAAAACATACAAATACGATCATTACAAAAATGTATTTTAACATTTTACTTGACATTACTAAAATGTGCTACAGTAGGTAAAGTTGCACATGGCCATCCTTTGGTAATTTCAGACTCTGTTCTCGTCGATGTCTAGATCTTTTGTGGCTTGGATAATTGAAAAAACCTTGTAGTAGAGCGTAGGATGAGTATCCGCTACTGTAGTTCGGCTAGTTTAGTTACTTCCACTCAATTCGACTTCTACCTCAATCTGGAGATGCATGTATTGCATTTCATCCAGAACCACTACAGATAAAAACAGTTATACGCCATGCGTCCTGAGCGAGTGGTTCTCAAAAACGACAAGTTTTGTCTTGTCAATTCATCATCACTCAGATAACTGTCAGGGTCAGTACCACTTTCATCACTATACTTGTCACCTTCAATTGCTTTTTCCCTTTCCTCACTCGTCCCATCAAACGGTAGTTGCTCTCCAATTTGTTCTTCAGTCTGATACATGTTCAACGGAAGTGTGCCTGATTCGTATTTCGTAGTCTCCTGTGTAACAGTTCTTTGCTGCGCAGTATTCCCATTATTTCTTGCCCATTCTCTCATGAAATCGTCTTGCACATAGCTCATATCAATACAGCTGGCAGTGGTGGCAGTAAGGGAATATCCTAAAATCTTAACGAATTTGTTGGAATGGGGTAATATGACTTCTTGTTGGTAAAATAGTAGGTAGACCATATTGTTGTTCGCTTCAGTCCTTCTTTAACGGTATTTCCAAATGACCGTGCGTAATCTAGGACATGTGCTCCGGCATCATGTTTGAAGTGGTGTGTTGCATGAAGCGATGATTACATCCAAAGAGATATGTCCAAATA
This sequence comes from Montipora foliosa, assembly GCF_036669935.1. NCBI lineage: Eukaryota > Metazoa > Cnidaria > Anthozoa > Scleractinia > Acroporidae > Montipora > Montipora foliosa. The sequence continues at coordinate 43,201,875 of NC_090876.1, forward strand.
ATTTTTGTTCTTACAGCATCTTATAGAGGTTCTAGAAACACTAGAAAGGTTTATAATGCAGACTGAAGCCAGGTCATTATGAATAAAAATAAACCATGCAAATGTGCATGAAGACAAAAGAGGAAAGAGGTCAAAAGAAAGCAACCGAAACACAGATTAATACTTTCTTGAAAATTTTCCGTAATTATTTCGAAGCGATGGTTGAGCAGACATTAGTAAAGGCTGGATAGAGTGTGGATACTGATAGATTAGCTCGCCTTTTTCTGCAGAACCTTCCATTTTGATGCATCAGAATGCCGTGTGCGACACATCGTGACACACTAGATTCTAGGCCCTCCTGGTTCTCTGTCGCTATGCTTAGTTCTCAGTCCTCCATCCGCGAGAGCGTCGAATAGGCAGGCTTTACATCTAGTAGTTTGGTGTAGTTACGAGCTTTAATGACGCTAAAATCTCCAAAAAAGTGACAATTTATTCCAGCAAAAATCGTTGGCTCACAAATCACGCGTAAGTTAATGCATATTCACGGATTTCGAAAAATAGAAAAAAACAGTTTCCCGAGGACGGAAAAAATGTAGATTCACGTATCACGGAAAAACTAAATCCTCATTCGCGCTTCACGCAAAGCAAAAATGCGCATTCACGAGTCACGGAAAAAGTATGGGGGACCCTCGTACCTCGTAGTATTTTGATTGCTAATGAGTCTCAACATAGCTGACTTTGAAACTTCAAGCATTACTGTCGAATTCTTTATTCGTGGGTACCATGAAAATAAAGACGTAGCAGATTGGGATGCACAGCTTCAAGGGGAGAGAGTTTTGAAACGTGAGCCAAACAATAAAAATGATAACAATACGGTGGCGGTGGTCAGACCTTTGATCTCACTGGATATATCGGAAAGTCAACAATGTTCTGGAAGCCCCAGAACAAGCCGAAGAGCTAGACATACATTCCATTCCAACACCGTAGATGAACAGGAGGACGAAATACTTGGTCACATCCCTTTCCGAATTGCGCTATTTGTAAGCACATTTCTAAAGCGTCTCACAAACAGAGGAAAGGCGGTCGTGCCCGGAAGGCGAGTAAGCCGCGGGGCTGACTATATGGCTTGGAAATACCGTGCACCTACATATTTTCTGGAGACAAAAATATGTCAATACCTTGGCTGAAGTCGAAACTTGAAAGTCTCAACTACGAATTTCCATAATCATTTTAGTTTCTAAAACTGACGGCAGTTTATAAAACACTTAGATCATAAATGAACCACTCATCTGCTCCACTAATTAAGCCGGAATTCACCTTAAATTCCATCAGATGCTTTTATTGTCTGCATATGATTAAATCAGAACTTGAAAATATTTACCTACTTGGTAAGTTAAGCACGTCCCTTGTGGGTTTCGTTTACATAAAGCTCATGTTGTTGAGAGTAATTTAATTATCCGTCAGACAGCTGGCAAGCATGTTCATGGTAGAAGATTCAAATGCAAATACTGAGTAAGATAATAAACCAGAGAAACGGCTTAGTTGCAATGGTGGCGTGCTTGTTCCATTGACAAAGTTACTATTTTACAGTAACCATATATTTTGCCTTGCTGTACACTGACTATAAAAAATCAGATGCTTTATTTCTCTCAGCTTTATTTATTTCATTACTGGAAGATTAAAAAACTGTTAGCAGAAACGTGACGGAAACATGAGGAACGGAAATTTGCACACGAAAACATGACGGAATCATAATTACGACGTTTCCGTTCAGGAAACTCAACGGAAACGTAAGATATACCTTAAAAATGAGATTTCAGTGTTTCCGCAACACTAAATGCAACCGTTTTTTTTTACAGCAGACGGTTGTAACTCTTAACCTCATAAGAATTCTAGTTTGCGTAACAAAAACAGTTCTTGAAATGGCAATTCAGTATTGTCCGTATGAAACGACCATTTCATTTTCCGTGAAACGTGATCAAGACTTCCCTTTACCACCCTCATGTCATGGAGTCACTTTGGTGGTCATTTAACACATTTCTGAAAGAGAAAAAATACAAACTTTAAGGGCCCTGAAAAACGGTACCAATCATTGCTAGCTTCAACATCCGTTCGATTTTGTTGAACACGATGTTGAAACCATTTGCATTTGCATTTGCGCCCTAATCGGTCTATAAATGACTTATCCATGTCCGTATCCATAGTAACAACCGCGGCTGCAGCCTGGGACTGAATACCAAGCCTCTCGTAAGCTTTGCTGAACCCACAAATGTTGAAGTTCTGTTTAAAGCAAACCATTCTCTACCTTGAATTAACTATTACTATTAATTCATAAATTGCTCTGAATTACCTATTATCTTTAATTTAGAAGGCTGTAGGTATGTATATAGATTATGGAAAATGGTCACATATATATTTTTAAAAGACAAGCCAAGTGTATGGACATAGGATTCGAACCTGTCACCTTAACCACATACAATTATTGAAGCCCCCCCATGTGGGCTTTTCAGCCACAATGTTAAAAAATGTCATAAATAAATTACCTAAAATAGCAGAAAATCAACATGGACACAAAAATATGATATAATAAATAAAGCTATAAATTTATATACAATTGGAATTTTTAAAAAAATGAGTCTTAAAGTTCTTTGAATAGTTTCATTAAATTATTTTTGAATTTTGTTAACGACGTAGCATGTTTGATGGATTTTGGAAGCTCGTTCCATGCTTTGGCTCCTGGAAAGCTGAAAGATCGTTAGGCGACATTTGATCAAGTCCAAGTTTTTTTTTAATTTGCAGAGAGTTTCATTTTGGCCTGCTGATCACTTTTGTGCAATGAAAAATTGGGGTCACCGAGTTCGTTTTTCAGATATGGGCAACTAAAGCCGAAAATAGGGTGTTTTTGCAAGACTTTCCTGTTACCATGGTAACGTTACAAGAATGACTGCATCTTGTTCAGCAATAATTGATGTTTCACATGGTACCACATATTGCTGTTACATGATAAAGTGTTGCTTTGTCAATCCTTCTAATAACAAGGTGTCTTGAAAGTGTTGAAACTGGTTTGAGCCACCCTAAACTGTGCACGAAATGTACCTAGAAAGCAAATGGATGTGAAATAAGGCATACGAGTTGCGTGCGTTAACTCATGACTGAAGAATTCTCGAATTTGGCGGATTTTACATACACAACCCACAGAAAGCCTTGATACATCTCTTATCACCGTGAACATAAGGGAATCAAACCAGGAACCTAAATTACGTGATATTTACAGTCTCTTTTATTCAATTTGCATGTCATTTAAACCCTCGTTCATTCAATTTACATGACATTTGCAGTCTCCCTTATTTGATTTACATGATACTTACAGTCTCCCTTATTCGATTTGCATGATATTTACAGGTGCCTTTATACCATTTACATGATATTTACAGTCTCCCTTATGCCATTTACATGATATTTACGGGATTCTTTATTCTATTTTTATGATATTTACAGGTTTGTGTATTGGATTTACATGGTCTTATGTCCCTGCTTTTAGAAATTTACATGATATTCTTAATAATTTACATTAAAAATTGAAGCGCAGCCAGGATTAGGCATATTAAAATACAATAAAAAACGTTCTCTGGCTAAAAATTTTCAAAAAGAATATAAGCTTTCGGCTGTCGATCTACAGCCTTCCACGGATAAAACGTTGAATGTGAATTAGTGAAATATATACAGAAAAGGCGAGATAAAAATGATAAAAAGAACAGAGTAAAGGTATGAAAAATGGTGGCTATTGTTTAAAAAGAATTTTATACTGATTAGGAATCGGCTTAAAGTTATTGTCAGCATGCTTGGTAGAAGAGGTGTGCCAGGACTCTAGAGTTTTCCTAACACGAAAAGAGCCTTTGTCTATAACTCGAGAATGGTTGAAATCAATGCGATGACCGAAAGACCACGCATGTTTCGCAATGTTTGACCCATTAGCACATGTTTTTACATTCCTAACGTGTTCTTTCTTGCGGGTTTCAGGCCTCCTGGAAAACAACTCATATTTAAACGTATAATGGAACGAGCAAGCATGCATTGTATGAAAGCTAGAGTCTCCATTTGCCATGACCAAATTAAAACCAAGAATCGTACCATCCAAGAAACACTCAAAGAATTGACACCTTTGGTCTCCTCCGATAACCTTATGGCACTCAAGGATTTCTTGAAAAGAAGAGCCGAGGCCGTCCGCGACAATATTAATACCAGACACGCCAAAAAGCTCAGCAACCTTCACAATGAATTTAATTCATCCTCGAACCTTGTAGACAAGAGCAATTGGGTAGTTAACCTATCCAAAAAACCTCTCACTGTTTCTGAACGATCTCTCTTAGAAAAGGGTCCTAAATTTGCTCCAACTCCCAACCAAATCCCACACAAGAATATTGTTGCTGAAGTAGAAGCCGCGATCCACCATCTACCAGAAGAATCGAAGAATTTCATTCGTAACTCCACCGCTACGATTCTTCACAAAGCAAGACCACCTTCCCATAAGAACCTCAATGCTGATGAAAGAAAAGCCCTTCAAGATTTAAAAAAAGATGAGACCAGGATTTTAATGAAAGCTGATAAAGGAAACTGTTTTGTTGTCCTGGATAAAAGTGATTACGACAGTAAAATGGACTCTCTACTTAGTGATCGTACCACCTATGAACTAGTCCTCAAATCCCCCTTCAAGAGGATTGAACGTGAACTCAACAAAAGGCTTCTCGTCCTGAAGAATCATTATAAGATCAGTGATTCCACTTACCGCAAACTCCACTCCACTGATGCCATACCACCAGCCATTCGTGGATCAATCAAACACCACAAACAAGGAAACCCTGTTAGACCCATTGTTTCATCCATTGGCTCAGCTCTCTACAATACTTCCAAGTTTCTTACCGACATCTTGTCACCTTTACAAAACAGTAATGGTTTCTCTGTTCCTAACTCTGCCAAGTTTGCTGAAGAAATCTCTAACGTTGACATCCAGGATGACGAAGTTATGCTATCCTTCGACGTGGTATCACTATTTACAGCTATTCCTGTAGACAAAGCCTGTGATTACATAAGCAACAAACTACTCAAGGACAACTCACTTCCTTCACGCACGAGCTTAGACAGTAATGAAATCATTTCTCTGTTGAAATTTATCTTATCTAACAATTACTTTATTTATGATGATAAGATATACAAACAGATCCATGGTTGCGCGATGGGTAGCCCCGTCAGCCCTGTGGTGGCGAACTTGTGCATGGAAGCGATCGAAGAAATGGCCATTAACACGTCTGAAGTACAACCTAAAGTATGGAAACGCTACGTGGATGATAGCTTCTGCATCATCAAAAGAGATGCTGTTAATTCTTTTCATACTACACTTAATTCCATCGATCCACACATCTTATTCACTATTGAAGAGGAATCTGACCAACAGATCGCCTTCTTGGATACTTTGGTTTCTCGCAAGGATAACACGATCACTATTGATGTTTACCGCAAAGCAACTCACACGGACAGATATTTAGACTTTTCTTCTCACCACGACAAACGCCACAAGATCAGCACAGCTGAGACCCTCCTACACCGCGCAATTAAACTCCCAAGTACACCGCAAGGGAAAAATACCGAAATCAATCACGTCTTTGATGCTCTACGAGCCAACAACTATCCCTCCTTTGTTATTTCCAATATCTTAAAGCAGAAAATTTTCCAAACCAACCACACATGCCATCCCTTCACCTGAAGAATTGGTTGGCATGTTTTTTAAATGGTTTACGCCTCAAGAGAACCCTAACGGTTTTGCTGTCCTTCCTTTTATCAATGGTGTTACGCAACCTCTAACAAGAATTCTTCGAAGACACGATATCCGAGTTGTAAATAAGCCCCTCAAGACTTTACAACAAGAATTCCTTTCTCCTAAATTCAGACCAGCTATTGAACACCAACCCAACGTGGTTTATAAAATACCCTGTGCCGATTGTGATTGGTGTTATATAGGTGAAACTGGCCGTTGCTTTGAAACCCGCAAGAAAGAACACGTTAGGAATGTAAAAACATGTGCTAATGGGTCAAACATTGCGAAACATGCGTGGTCTTTCGGTCATCGCATTGATTTCAACCATTCTCGAGTTATAGACAAAGGCTCTTTTCGTGTTAGGAAAACTCTAGAGTCCTGGCACACCTCTTCTACCAAGCATGCTGACAATAACTTTAAGCCGATTCCTAATCAGTATAAAATTCTTTTTAAACAATAGCCACCATTTTTCATACCTTTACTCTGTTCTTTTTATCATTTTTATCTCGCCTTTTCTGTATATATTTCACTAATTCACATTCAACGTTTTATCCGTGGAAGGCTGTAGATCGACAGCCGAAAGCTTATATTCTTTTTGAAAATTTTTAGCCAGAGAACGTTTTTTATTGTATTTTAATAATTTACATGTTTCACATGTTTTTTACAGGATTTCTCAAAACATTTAAATGGGTAAAAATCATGTAAATTTTCATTTACAGTATCTTTTTGAAGATTTACATGTTATTTACATATTTTTTTACATACTATGGAAATTTTTTTATTTTTCCAGTGGTACTGGTGGAGATGGAGTCAATAGTTTTTTTTTTAGTTTTATCATGTCTCTCAGATAGTACGCGCGCTATGGTTGGCTAAGTTAGCGGTCCGTATTCTACAATACGGCCCGCTCTACGGCCCGCCAAGTTTGAACTTTCGATAAAACATTATCTAGCAAGTTTTTCATGTCGTTTCTGTTACATAAACTTGTAAAACTATTTGAATCTTGCAAGCAACTATTTGAAACAGCCAAGAAGATTTAGTTTTTCGGATTTTGACACGGCAATCTTTCTGGCAGTTGAGCCTTCGGCTTGGCTTCGACTAGTTTCCTTGCCCGCGTGCCGGATTAACCTCAGAGATCTATATATAATAATTATCTTACTAACCTCGTTTTCTCGGTCCGTACTGGAAGTTAGAGATCACGGTTTTTTTTCCGTTGATTTATGGCCCAAGCGCGAAGCCTGCGGGCCATAAATCAAGGGGAAATAACTCGGTCCGTAACTTACAGTACCGACCTCGAACTCGGTTAGTAAGAGGTATTTAAAGCTTATAGAAAGTGTTGGAGAAGTCCTGAACAAGATGTTCACGAAGCCAACCACCCTAAAACCTGTGTATAATTTAATTTATTTGTTAAGATGTATAAGAGACTATATCCTGAAAAATAAGGGCGCTTTCCGTTAGTCAGAACAAGCCGGTCAGACCATACCATACCATTTGTAAAGAGAATTCCTCTATCAATCAGAAATGGCCAGCTAGGGTTTTAGCGAAAATAAAGAAGCCTGTCGAAAGAAGCCTGTCACTTTCATTTTCCAAATGCCCGGTCCGGTTGGAGAGTTCTGACCTTTGGTATGCGCCCTAAGGTTTGAATTTCAACAGAAGTCAAGTAAATGTCATTTAATTTCCATGGGTTATTTCAGATCACTGTGGTTGCCTTCCACGCAGGATATTTATTGATGTGCCCCCGTGCATGATGATGATGATGATGATGATGAACTTTATTAATGTGTCGAGAATCTCTAGCGCATAGCACTAATTGGTGACACAAAAATAAAATAATGTAGGATAACAATTCTAAAAATAGTAAAAGCTAGGGAGACTAAAAAGAAAGCTAAAACCTACTTACAAATAAAATTTTTGTGTCATGACATAGAGTCTCAAAGTTAACTATTACAACGCATACAATTGCTGCAGCCATCATCAGTTATGACAGTCAGGTCTGTTCTCCTGATTTTAGTCTTAAATCTGTGCAGACTACCTTCAGTACGCAATTCTTTTGTAAGTTTCGACCAGAGGAAAGGGCCGTAGTATCTTATCGAATGCTTTCCATATTTAATCGTATTAAAACAAGGCATTTTGAAATCCGAATTTCTTAAATAATATCTTCTTTTACAGTTTGCATTCAATGTAAAAAGTTCTTGTATTTGACTTGGGAGTAGGTTCTTTTTTGCCTTGAACATGAGGATTGCAATTTCCTGAAGCCTTCTGTTGATCAGTGAAGGGAGTTCAGCCAGACTCAGGAGCTCGTCATACGTAGGAGGCTGATTCATTGTTGAATACTACTTTCAGGGCTCTCTCCTGTAATCTTTCAACTTTACGTTTGTCTGAGGCTCTGCAGAAGTACTGCAGTAGGTCAGGCGAGGCAAGATGGCAGCTCAGTTCGTGGAGTAGTAATTTAGCATGAGTAGGTGTAAGCTTTCTTAGACGTCTTAAAACTCCTATCTGTTGGCTGTTGTAGCCTTTTTACAAACGAAACTAATATTCTCACTAAAAGTAAGTTCAGAGTCCAGGAGTACACCGAACAATTTGATGGATTTCAATTGTTTTATGCTAATAGTCCCATCTATATGCAGGTTTATACTATTATTTGCCTCAGTCCCAGAACCCAGTACTTAGCATGGATTGATATTTCTGAACATTCACTTGTAGCAGCTTTTCCTTGCACCATTTAGTAATAGTTTGCTACCTTCACTCAGCAGTTTACCCTCAACAATACTAGCAGACGCAGCCGAGGCAAAAATTTGATGATCTTCTGCATACATAGGAATTTCCTCCTCAGTTATATAAGTGAGGTCATTTTGAAATGAGTTCCACAAGAGGGGACCTAATGGACAACCACTTATTGTATTTTTCCACTGACTATTCACTGGACCC
>NC_090876.1:43215590-43235590 GCF_036669935.1 Montipora foliosa
TCTATTGCATATTTAGATGATTGTCACGGTATCATTGGGTTATCCAGCAGTCAGTCCTGAAGTCCTCTCACAAACGCCTTATGAACTTTCGTCCTACAAAAGAACACAATGTCAGACAAATGCGAACACGTTGATACAAATTCAATGCGATTCTAACAGCGAAAATAATACATGCAACGCAACTTGCGATGGCAATGGCGTGGATACCACTGTCACAAGTAAGGAACCTGATTCATGGAGTTTCCTCAAACCTCATTAATTATCAATTTTTCTCCATATTTCCTATGTTGATTCAAAAGTTAATTGACCATTTTCACATTTTCCATAATACTCTTTGTTTGTCCCCCAAATTTTGCATAAACCATCGTTTTCAAATGACGATGATCTTGGGACAATGCATATTGAGAAGAGCATTAGAAAACAATGGTTCCTCAGAGTAAAATCTGGTGGGCCAAAAAAATGTATAATGGGAAATGTGAAAATGGTCAATAAGCAGAGATTACTCATTGTGTGAGTATGTTATTATTCACTACTTTATCGAATCCCATAGTACATCTTTTTTACCTACAAAACTTTGCATAGTCATTGTTTCCAATAGGCCTTTTTCGTGATGATGGCATATGCTCAAAAATTTGAGTAGGGTCTTACCTCTTGTTGAACACTATATTTCATTGGCTGTAAATTGTCGTAGTTCCTATTGTTTTCTGTGCTAAATCCATTGTTATTTTTGTTCGTTCTATTGCTCGTTTCGGCAGTCCTCAAGCCTGTTCAATGAGGTACAACGCGACCCAAAAATAATAATAATAATAATAAAAATAATAATAATAATAATAATAACAATAATAATAATAATAATAAATATAAATTCAAAAAAATAAATAAATAAAATAAATAAATAAATGATAATAATAATAATAATAATAATAATAATAATAATAATATTATTATTATTATTATTATTATTATTATTAAAATTTCATATAACCACCGAGCTTCGTTTGCAGGAAATTATTCACATCATCTGGACATGCCACATTGTTCGCACGTGGGTTTTCTTTACAAGTTTGTTCCTTTGGGATTCAGCTACAGCTAAAACTTGCAAGTTTGATTTTCGAATTCCAGGCTTGGTGGCGAAATCAGCTTGTCGGACGTCATCACGCATACGGGCTATTTGTCGTGGGACATGAAGATATCCCAAGCGAAATATCGAAAACAATGCCTATGCAAAACAAGGTGTATTATGGGATTTGGGAAAGTAGAAAATTAACAATTTACTACTTGCACAATCCCATAGACCTTATTCATAAATGGCTGTCAATTTATAATTCTTTTGTCGAAGTGCAAATTAGCCTACCAAGCCTCGATACCATACAGGGAATTGAAAAGAATTCTTGCTCTAAAATGAGGCTTGGTAGGCTAATTTGCACCTGGACAAAAGAATTATAAACGTGACCGCCATTTATGAATAAGGTCTATGATACACCTCTATTACCCCCGAAAACTTTTGCATAACCATTGTTTGCAATTTCTCCTGGGACATGAAAATGTCCTAAGAGAAGTTGAAAGCAATGCCTATGCAGATTTACGGGGGGTAAAAGTGGTGTATTATGGGATTTGTGCAAGTAGTGAATAATCGGTGAGAGGAGCCGTTTTCAATACAAATGTTCCGAGAAAACGATAGATCCGTAAAAAGAAAAGTGAATTGTAAATTCCAATTCATGGAATCATGAGGCAACACCAGGGCACAAAGTGTAAGTTTCTAAAACAAGTTTACTTCGGGTTCTGCCTCCTTCAAGCATAAAGGCTTCGAGCCGAACTTTGGAAGTCGGCATGTGACAGCTTGAGCAATATGTTTTTTGTCTTTGCGTTTTTTCCATAATAATAATAATAATAAGTGTCAAGTGTATTTTAGTGCTGGCGTGTACTGTAAAAAAAATCAAATCAAATCAATTTATATTTAAGCATAGGTTGGTTTTTGAGGACAGGGAAAAAATGGAGTACCAGAAGAAAAATCGCTCCGAGCAGAGTAGAGAAGGGGGAGGGTCACAGTCCAGTTTTAAAAGCTAACCTTAGGCCTAAGGTTAGCTTTTATGAATATTTGGGATACTTTCTGTATTGGTAAAACAATGACTTATGACCTGTGACGTGTGAGAGAACTGGTGACGACTCACAAAATTAAAACTGGACTGTGAATAAAATTAAAATTGGACTGTGAGAAATTAAAACTGGACTGTGACAATCCTGGGCCATCGCAAGAACCAACAAATTAAAATCAACCTTTTATGTGACACCAAGTCTGGGAACCGATCCCGTGCCACATTGTTGAAAGGCGAATGATCGTAACACAGCGCCATCCCTGTTGCCTGACTGTTCTCTGTTCCCTAACTGAGTCTGATCATGAAACTGTCGGTAAATGATGATTCTTTTCCTTTTTTTACCCCAACAAGGACTTACTCTTTTCTCCGGAAACTCCGAGAATGGTGAACGCCAAGTGTGCATTGAATCCTTCAACGGTCATATTTTGAATGTCAGCGATTCGGGACGAGTGATTCTCCAGGTGAGTAAAGACAGTCGTTTCCCGAGTTCAGACCGGGTGAACGAACGAACAAACCGTGAACGGTTGCAAAAACTATTTGGGACAGTCCCTTTCGAGCCGGATCATGACATGAGAACACACTTGAGTGAGCATGAAAGTGAGTCATACAGTTTGATAAGAAAACTGTTAAGAAAGGAAGAATGCTTAAAAGAAGGAGTTGACAGGGAAGGTGTGGAACCTCTTGTGAACGTACGTTACCATAATTTTCATAATATGTTAGGGAGACTTTTTTTTGGGGGGGGGGGAGGGGTGAATTTGGGTTTCTTTTTTATTTCTTTTTTTTTTCTACTTATCTGCTTTTTATTGCATTTTTATATCTGCTGGAAAAGATACTGTTTACCTGACGTGAACATTAATGCAAAACATGAACAAAGTCAAAATGGCAGCCTAAACTATCTGGGATTTTGTCAGAGTAGATACTTCGATTCTTGCAATTCACCCCCCTCAAAATATTGCTAGATCCGCCAATGCGGCTTTTCTCTTTGCATATTAAAGAACTTGTTAGTTAAGGAAAGGACAACGGTTTCGGCGACGGAAACGTCTGGAAAGAAAAAATTGAAGGCAGAACCTGCGCACTTATTTTATTGAGATACCTTTCTTTGTAGTATATCTTTAAAAAGCAACATCAAATCCTCAGTTTTTTTAAAGATTATGAGGACAAGGCGCCAAACGTTTTGTTCTCTTTCAAAACGTTTTATACAAGCTAACACATGTTACATCCTCAGGCGCTTTGCATTCACCCGTTCGGTCGCATCAAAATTTCGCTGTACTATGACCAAATTGTTATTTCCTTTGTCACGAGATCGCAACAAACTTGATCTGAATCTCCCTTTATTGGTGCAAACATGGTATATTATATAGATTTATCCAAGACTAAAACTGGAGCTCCCGGGTTATTTATCTCAATTGCGTCGGTTTGAAAACCTGGGTCCTCAAAAACCTATGAAACTAATTAACTTTTCTGGAAGCCTTTCGACCCAAAAAGAAAGAAAACTTCAGCATAAAAACCAAGGACTTTTCAGAATAATAACCGTAAGTACAAAAATTTGCAAAAATAGATTGTTCTGATACAGAAAGTTGAAAATTTATTTCACTAATATTTCCACCAAATTTGTCTAAAAAAAGAAAAATCTGTGAATTTTGTTTTTTTTTTAAGTTAGATGTGTCGACAACTGTTATTTGTCCATAATCGACGACAAAAAAGGGATTGTGTTTTGTGTAATTTATTACATTTCAGACTTCCATGGGCAAAAAATATTTGAATAGATCGTTCAAAACGTTTTAAAACCAAATTTACGTCTAAAATATGAAGTTTTGAGGTTAATTTGACGATCTAGCGCGATTTTCGAAGCGAAAATGACGGCCACGAAGTAGTTCGTGGAATGACAAAAAAAAAACAAAAAAAACATGAGCTCGTACGCCAATTGTTTATCTTCATTACTTCCCCAATACCCCTGTTATTTTCCAGCTGCCGTTCTAAAATTGCTTAAAATTGTTTCTCTGATATTTTTGCCCATCCTTTAGCAGAGGTTTTTCAGTGAAAAATCATTTTGAACTTTCTATAAAAAGCAATTATGTTTGCACAAACAAACCACAAATAGCCCTTCACTGAGGCGGCCATTTTACTCCGAGCTCTGAAGTTGAGCCCGCGTTATGGTCGCGTGATACTGGTCACATTTGGCATACATGGAGACGTGGACGTACGGAAGGACGGACGGTCGCATGGTGAGGCAGTAGCTAAAACCACAATTTCCCGCATCGATAGCTTACCATATTTTCTTAACCATGGTGCGTCGCGCGCGTGCCTTTGGCGCACGGAGCTCCGCTAATAGGGAGCTTAAGCACGACACGTTTTGGTCAACACGGAAGCCAATCAGCCGAGGTGAGACTGGGTCGAGACCGGCGTCTGTGACTTGACTTGTTTGTATTAAGCATGTCGCGTCAGTAATTTTACGGCATCGCTACTTAATTGTAGAGCAGGTTTGATTCTTTGTCTGCTTTCTAATACTGAATCAAAACTTCTGAAAGATATGGGATATGCTTTTTTAGAGCTACGATTAAAGATTGATTTCAGAGGATGAACGTATTGTTTTATTGGAAGAGAACACGGCTAGAAATTCTTAATCCAGTTACGATCGATAATCCTGAAATGATTTGGAATGTAAAGCAAAGTTCAGATCTGCCAGTGTTAGCTGATTGGTCCAATAAATTTTGGTACATTTCTGTAAAGGAAAGCAAATGACAAATAAAAATAAAGGGTCCCAAAAAAGGAATTAAATTTGACGGTCATTAATTTTTTTCAAAATTTAACATGGTCGTTTTGGAAACGTTGTTTTAGCGTTGCCAGCGCATTAAAATTTAAGACCATAGAAAACAAAGAGAAGCACGTACAAAAGGATATATCAAGGAAAACAAATATTTTTCAAAACAGACTTACTCTAGCTTTTTGGCAAGGTGAGTCTCGCCGTCTGCAACGCTGTTTTTCATCAGGGGGTAGAACCACAGGCAGAGAACCCGAAGGATGCGAGAGCGCGTGACTTCACGTTATTTTGAGATGGTTGTAACGGCCGATTCAACTGATCGAGGAAAATGTTCCATAAAAACTTCAAATCGTGATGTTTCTTTTGGAAAATTCATTTTAGGGACAGCCAGATAAATAAAGTTCACTCACCTACTATTTTCTGCGTTGTCCTGAGTGATTTGATGGGTTTTTGGGACGCTTCGATTTCCTCTTCAGATCCCACGTGTCGCCACATACAATATAAATAGACCTTGACAAAAAAGAGTTTCTCTCGTAAATAATAGGAATTTGAAAGTTGATTGTCCAGCATCAAAACAAAAACAGAGTTATTGCACCTAAGATGAACTTTTCTTCTCGAGTTTTTGTTTTTCGCCACAGACGCCAAGTAGCCAGCTTTGAGGTTTGTGACTTGATGTCTGTGACGTGTTACGTCACTTTCTTTGTAAAGTCACTTCCAGTCGCCGTTCTTGTTGACAAAACGTCTCGTGCTTTAAGCTCCCTAATAACAAAACGCGCAGTAGCTTGAGAACGGCTTGTTGCAAAAACAACCCGTAACATTTAGCACAAATTACAACGCAAATATGTTGAATGGAGAGCAGTCCTAAACACTCGGATAAACACCCTCATAAGCGGGTTTGCTATCCCTGCTCCACAAAGAGTTCTTGTTGAGATGTAAATTGAGATCTTCAATCTGACTGCAATTCTTTTTCTTTTTTATATTTACAGCCTCCGCAAGGCCGCTCGTGCAATGATAATGGCATGGTCTTTCCGTTTCTTTGGTCAGCTGTCAGAATAAATGAGGATGACTTGTTCTTCTTTATACACAAAAGTACAAAAATGATGCTTGTATGTTCATGTGAGAGCAATAGCCTAACACTCAAAAAAATCAACACTAAACAACTTGCTACGAACCCAACACCCCTCTTTATTCCCATTAGATTAACCTGAATATTAACCGGACATAAACTGCCAACCCCTTAAAAGAGATATATATATCATTTTTTTTTGGTCAAAAAAGTATTCAAAGTTGTGGAGAAAGCAATACATCATTTTAAAGCTAAGAAAATAAGCATTGCAGTAAAAGAACATGCAAACAGAAGCGATTCACAGAACATCACGCAAAAACGTTCTCCACATAAATCTTTTGTCATTTCAATGTTGACCATGAATTTTTGGTTGAGAGGAAGAAATCTCCGTAATCTTAATTTTATCAGCTTTCTTGGTTCCAAATAATTTTGATGAAAATCACACAAAGCGTATATTTTAGACGTCATTAGATAAGCAATCTTCCCTGTTAGCAGAGGTCTCTTTTTTTGCGTTTTCTGGGATGACGAGTGTGGGAAAAGGGACTTCTGCAATGAATCGAAACTCACTGTGTTGATCATGCGCAGCGAATACTTAGCGGCCGAATCTTCTCGTGATACTTCACATGGAGTATTAGTGGACTCATAGTGGAATTACTGTAAAAGAATGGGCGAGACACAGTGGGTTCATGTCACAGTCAGCAAGCACATCAAGGGGCATGCGTTTTGACCAGTGCTGTTGAAGGCCGTAGACGGCAAAGGTCCCTTTTCCCGTACTCGTCAGTCCAGCGAACGCAAGAAAAAGGAGACCTTTGCTAACGGGGAACAGTAGAGTTAAATAAGGTGGCTTACTGAAGTTTTCTGAAGAAAAAGTTCAAGATTTTGAAATCTGTGAAATTAAAGCATCGGGATGTCTTTCCTGAAGTGCCACTGCAATTGATGTAAAATGTAATTTTACCTAACAAATGAATGCAAACCAGGGAAAAGTGCTAAATATAGTGATTGAGCTCCTGCAGGGGGGTCTGGAAGTAAACATTTCATGGAGCCTTTTTTTCAAAGACTAGCCGTACAAACCTACCTTAAAAGTTCAGGATTTCCATATCGAGAGAAATAATCATGTATAGAAATAAATAGTTAAATCTATAAGCCATTTTTTTCGCATATGGCAAAAACGTCGATTTTATTATTTTGATAATAACTGAAAAATGTCTGATAGATATTTCTATACACTATGAACAAATCCGCGGCCAGTTCTTTGATTCAGGTTAATTAGAATTTATGTGTTTTGTCGTTGGTTTCAAGTTGGAGGCCGTGTCTCCTTACAATGGATGTAAAGCGCTTAGAACGCATGCGGCTAAGCCCTATATAAGTGTTATTATTATTATTATTATTATTATTATTATTATTATTATTATTATTATTATTATTATTATTTATTATTCAATACTAATTGATTGCAGATAATTTTGTAATAATTTTTAGAAAGAGACTCAACGACGAAAGGAAAATGAATAAATGTATCTTTATTTTCTCAGAGCGTCCTTATTTTGTACAACCTAACTCTTTTGATGCAGAGTTTAACCATTTTTGGGGTTGCTTCCGAACACCTACATATAGCTCCTGTTAACGGAAGAAAAGCTTTAGGCCCGTTTCAAACGTCAAACTTTACATGTGCCGAATGTAATGCAAGTGAGAAAAAATCTTCTGTTTTTGCACATTTACTTTAGATGTTGGACGTTTGAAACCCGTATGAAACGGGCCTTAGCAATGTTTAGAAAACGAGCATCAGCCTTTCATTAGGGTTAAAAAGACGAGGCAAAGCCGAGTGTATTAATATCCGATAAAACCACGTTGCTAATTTTTTTAGAACGATTTAAAAAAATACATTTCACAAAAAGCGTGTCCCTGTCAGTTGACTCTGAAAAATGGTTTGAATTTTCAGAGGAGAATATTAGCATACCAGCAAAACAAGCTATGCCTTATTAGTATTCTTTATATAAAGAATACGAACGAGGATGGATTGTTTTATCAGGACATAACGCTCATGCACGTGACGACATTGATAGGCTGTTAGGTCATGAATTATGAATACATTTTTAAATTTGCTTTATATAACAGGAGTTCATAACCCAGCAGTTTACGGTGTTATCCATTTTTCGAATGGCTCTTGCTAGATTTTGCGGAAATAAAGAAACGTACCCGCATTGCGTTCCGTGCACTGATTTTGCATTTAGCACGAGCGTGACTTCCAATTAAAGAAGAGCGTTGCGGTCATCATGCCATCGTCGCCATGTTGGATCAGGCACAGAACTCTTTTTCCTTATAATCCTTTCTCATGTCTCGATGTAACGGTTGCAAACACCGAATACATAAAAGTGTATAAAAAGCCTGGTATGTCCAAGAAGTGTTAGGTTTAATAGGTTTTTAAAAATGTATAAAATACAACAAATGAAGTCAGGTATTTAAGCAGGTGCGTCAGCTAGCGGCGAATTCTAGACTGAAAACACTATACGAAGCACACATTCCTTGAAATTGAGGCAAAAGGTTTTGCGATAGACAATTGGGAATAACGTAAATATTGTACACAGTCTACCATCATTGGAGGGAAAGAAAAAATTTAATGCAGCCCTACTTGTTCGCATAATTTGTCATCCTATAGACGAAAAATGATTTTAATTAAAATTGAAAAATCTGTCCTGGTTGCCAATTACAGCATTTTAAAATGAAAGTATGGAAAGTTACAGGTATGAATAAATACCTTTTTTTTTCCCAATCCGTGAAGTTAATTTCAACATTTTTTCTCTATTTCATATAAATGTAGCCTGCGAGCAGGCCCTCCGAGGGACTGGGGTTGGGGGTAGAACGAGGGCCTGCCCGCATGGCTTTGTATTTTGAATGTCGCGTCCAAATTTTGGACGCAAAATACTGATTGGCTGAAATTAAATTACCTCGTGACGTCACCATTGACAAGCTCCGACAACAAGAAAGCCTCTTCGCTTCGCAGAGATGAGGTGGTCAGAAATGCGTCTGAGAAAATTGTAGAATGTTGCAATTTACCATAACTTTACATAATTAAAGGTCGGGCAACGCGATGCAATGGCCTCTCTACTGGAAGGAAGGAAGTTCTATCTCTGTTATCCACAGAATTCGAGAAAAGTCTTATTTCCCAACTGTTTTTCGTAGCGGCCAAAATACGAGGGCGACTTCATGTCACCGTGGCTGCCTCTGTTGCTGATTTAACGATAGAGGAACTCTACACGATTTTAGCAAGTATTAGGCTAAGCCGAAAAGGCGGCTCCACAAATGATTGCTCGATCTCCTCGTAACTCCGCAATACTCCGATACACTTGAAAACAAAATATTCCAATTTTCAAATTATTGAATTAGTAAAATACATATCTATAACCACAATTGAAATAAAATGGTGTAGGTATTAGAATATCTGTGTAGTATTAAAGTGTGATGTAGCAGTTGTAATGTCTGTATTTCATTAAAATAAATTTAAAAAGATAATTCCGCTTCGCTTTACCGAAATTTGGCAGCAGTTGTGGTCGACGAGTCTCACACAGTGGAGATGCGGTCAGGGAAAACGAATGTCTTTATTACGATTCCCGTCGTTTGAAGTTTGTGTGCTAAATTTTTCCCTGACGAACGAAACACTTTTTCCGCGGAAGGGACTTCGACGAATTGCCGTACTGAATATTCAGCTACGCTTTACAGCATCAGCAATAGTTGTTAGGCTTTTCTGGCGAAGGCTTCCTTCCTTTACAGTCTTTTTTAGTTTCTGCCTCGGGCAAATTGAAATACACAACGCGTGGGTTTCTGTTTTCTGTTTTTTTTCAATGTTTACTTCTGGTGCGCGCTGATTGGCTAATTTTTGACAGCTCTCTCAGCGTGACATCAGGAGGCGGCATTCAAAATTCAAAGGGATGCGTGCAGGCTCTCCTTCTCTCCCACCGAAGAGAGAGAGCCTGCTCGCAGGCTAATATAAATGGGTCATTATCAACTCAAAAACTCTGACTCTTTTATCTCCGATTTTCAGAAGACGTGTGTTCAGTTAAAATGCACGCACGCTTGCCAACGCTAACTAGTATCGTAAGATCATTAATTAAACATGAAAAAATAAATTAATGGGGTCAATTATAGGCTTCTATAATGATGAATTAATATGTTATCGTCGGGCATTGATTTCTTCCTGATTTTCGTAATTTTTAGTTACTGGACGCGCATATTCCCAAGAGATCTGACGAGAGTTGTTATGGTTGACGCCAAAAGTCAATTAAATATGAATCTCAGCGTGCAAAAATCAGACAATCTGCGGTATAAGCAAAAACAAAAAATAGACCTAGTTGCACTTTAATTAAAAGTGGGGAGGTTGAGGAAGTTTTTTACACTTTGGGCCGCCATGCATGTTTCTCAAAGGAAAGTTTCCTGGAAATCAGTCATTTCATAGAGCCTTTTTCTCAAAGACTAGCCGTACGAACCCACCTTAAAAGTTCAGGATTTCGTTATCCAGAAAAATAATCATGTATAGAAATAAATAGTTAAATCTGTTAGACACTTTTTTTCGAATATGAAGTATCCGTGAGTCACCACTGACGAGTCTCCTATAGCTCCGAGGCAGAGCATCCTAAGGTTGATGGTTCGACTCCTGCAAAGGAGCACTCGAAATTTTTACGAGTATCCTATAGAATCACCATTTGGATTTTTAAAAAAATCTTCAGGAAAAAAACTACCGGGGTATATTTTCCTTCTATTTTTTTAATCCCATCTTGAGGCTTTGTTTTGAACGAGAGTATAAAGCAAAAACAACGAACTAACACTGGCATTCAGAGGGGCGGTCTGCTGACTGAAATTGGCCAATCACAGAGTGCTAGTATAAAACATTGAGTGAAAAGTTTATTGAGGATGTGTCAGTCATAAACGTCTACTAAAAGGAAAAAATGGAGAAAAAGTGTTTTGACAAATATCAGACTTAATTAAGAAGTGTATCAAACTAAACGTGTAGACTCTATGCTAATCCTATCTTTCCTCCGGATGAAACCCAGTTGTTAGCAGACACTGGACGTAGAAAGTAAAGTATGCGGAAAACCTCGGTCTTTTAGTGGGGATCTACTTTCTATCAGGAACTCACTTAAGAAAAGCTATATTTTTTCTATGATGCCATAACATTGCCATGAAGCAGTAACTCTATTTAAGTGTCTAGTCGTTCTAGCGTTGGGGCGCTAATTGGGGGGCACTACATGTAAACTGAAATAAACAATGAAAGTAAATCATGACGTCAAATTGTAACACAATTTTCCCCTTTCCCGCATCGCTCAGTGAAGATTATTCAAGTTTAATTAAAGAAGCTTTAGGTGCTCCTTTTTCACGCATTCTAAGGTCTTTTCAATATGACTTTGCATCGAAAGATTGAAAGATTGAATGCATCGAAAGATTCTTTTCGTGCGCAAGGGACGAGATCATCGCTTTGAAAATTTGCGAACTCAGGGTCTTTCAAAAGAGAGATTAGAGAGCTTAATTAAGCAAGCGCGACGATAGCGACAAGAGCAACATAAAGCAATTCAGTTCAATTAATTAGTAAAAACAACAGCTCTGCACTCTCCGCACGTCTCACGTTTTGCCGTTCTCGTCTTGACAACGACGTGAAATGCCGGACTAAATTTGAGGTTGTGTTGAGAACTGTGCACTTGACGATAAATTCTCAATTTTCTGTCCAAACATTCTCACCGTTCATAAAAAAAATTACAAGATAACAATTCTAGTATTAATCCTGTAACATTTCTTGAAAATAAGGATTATACGTTGAATTCTCAGGAATTTTAATTGACAGGCACTCAACTTGGAAACAACAATTTGATTCCATTGCTGATGGTGTTTAGAAAAATTGTTGGTTTAATTTTGATAGGTAAAGCCCGAGTACCAACAAACATGTACCCTTCTTCAAATTTATTGATCGCTAATATTTCCGTGTACGCAATATGGTATAGTTGCTTAGGGCAACGACTCTCGGTGTGATTTAAGGAAAAATAACAAGCCTCGGTCCTATCTTTTTTTGTGATGACAGATTCCACACCCTTCCATTTTTTGTCTCCTCTAATATTTCAGTTTTCCAGTCAATATGCTCTACTTTGAAAGAGTATCCAGTTGTTATGCGTGATATCTCTAATGATTTTGTGACGAAGAAAATTCAGAAACAAAACAAATTTCATTCCTCCGCTCAGCTGTGGGTACCTTTTTCGTCACCGAGGCGCCACTTAAGTTACTGTTAAAGTATTTTGCTAACTTTGGAACTCGATTATGAACTCTCTACATCCTGAATGTCGTTCACTTACAAAAATGTGTTTCTAAAAACGAATTCAAACATTCTTCTTTTATTACTTGGAGTTAAGGATGTTTATGTTGACGCCCACTCACATTAATAAGCACATGGAGTGTATATTTTTCTAACCTTAACTTTGCTTTTACAAAAAAAATAAACTTAAACTTGAATTTTGAACTTGAAACGGGGGTGGATTCCATGAAAGCTCGTTTGAATCTTATTGATGATTGTTTCCATCTTGGGGAGAAGTTTGAATTAAAGATTTCCGTCGCCTGTAATTTCTTCGTTTTGTTTATAAACGCATGATATCTTTTAACGGAATTCAATTGAGAAAGGTGAAGTGCATAAGATCCCGCAGGTATTTCAGGTATATAAGGTATATTAAGGTATATAATTCGCTAAAGTTGTATAAAATTACACCAGTGTTGTTTTCAAAGTTTTGAGGGATATAACCCGAGATTAGGAAGGGGTCAAGAGACTATTTTGCGTTCGTTCCTGAAAAAAAATCAGTTATCACGCTCATTGCTGCATTTGTGATTTTATCTTCTCGCTCCGTCCTATCTTTTTTTATTAGGAACCTTTACATGGGAGCACGAGGACAAGTGCGAGTACGAGCTATTCGTTCTGAGCACGCATACTTCGAAAATTTTCGGCCTCCAAACCTCATGCCCATGCTTAGTACGGAAAACTCGTACCGGTAGTCGTCCTCGTCTTCCAATCTAAAGGTCCCTATTATATACTTAACTAAGTATCGTATTCTAATCGGTCAATGAGAAATAAATAAATAAATAAATAAATAAATAAATAAATAGGCTATAAAGTGCAATCCTGAAGTTGCGAGCTGTGGATGCAGCGATGGAGTAAAGTTCGCAAATTGCACTCATCTACGGCTCTTGAAATTTTGAGAACTTTAAAAACATCAGTCGCATGCCCATAAATAACCAAATGCTCGAGCAAGTTCGTACCATTTTGTACACTTACAAAATGAAATAAGCATAAAGGAAGTCTGAGTTTGGAACAAGGAAGAACTCATGCAGGGGTATCATCTGCGTTTACTATTTTCAAATCACTTAGTGATGGCGGACGCCTTACTCATCTGGAAAATATTTTGATCCGAGTTTGGGCGAGATAAATCCTTCAATCATTACATTTTGCAGCTCAACTAGAGTTCCCAATTTTATCGTTTTTGCATAAATAAAGACCTTTTTTTCCTGAAGCCAATTATAATGCAGTTGATGTTTCAAAGTAATCACTTCACTACGATTTAAACGATAATTACGCCCTGATGGAATTTAATATCTTGTTTTATACAGTAAGTACCATTAACACCAGTGAATAAACAGGACTAATAGCCACAGCACGCTTCATTTTCTGCCCTTAAAACTCCTTTTTGTATGCTGAAGCGAGCTAATTTTATTTGGTGCGTGAGAGTGCTGTCGTCCCTCACAAGACATCCTGTAGAAAGTTCATTAGACTCGGAGAAGTGCTAAGTGGTTGAGAAATCCACGGTTTCGGCAACGGAAACGTCTGGAAAGAAAAAAATTGAAGGCAAAACCTGCGCACCTATTTTATTGAGAGACTTTTCTTTGTAGTATATCTTTAAAAAGCAACATCAAATCCTCAGTTTTTTAAAGACTGTAAGGACAAGGCGCCAAATTAAACTCTTTGTTCTCTTTCCAAACGTTTTATGCAAGCTAACACATGTTACATCCTCGGGCGCTTTGCCTTCACCCGTGCGGTCGCATCAAAATCTCGCTGTACTATAACGAAATTGTTGTTTCCTTTGTCACGAGATCACAAGAAACTTGAGTGAATCTCCCTTTATTGATGCAAACATGATATAATATATAGATTTAGCCAAGCCTAAAAGTGGAGCTCTCGGCTTATTTATCTCATTTGCGTCGGTTTGAAAACATGGGTCCTCAAAAACCTATGAAACTAATTTATTTTTCTTTAATTAATTATTTATAGCAATGTGGCTTAGAATATCTCATTATATATGTTATAAAATATGCTTTTTAGCAAAAAAGAAAAATCAGTATAAAAACTAAGGACTTTTCTGAGTAATAACCGTAAGTACAAAAATGTGTAAAAATATTGTTCTGATACAAAAAGTTCAAAAGAAGTTTTTCAAATTTAGTTCACCAATATTTCCAACAAATTTGGCTAAAAGAAAAGAAGAATCCGTGAATTCTTTTTAGATTTTTTTTTTTAAATCATATGTGTCGACACTTGTTATTTGTCCATGACGACAAAAAAGGGATTGTGTTTGGTGTAATAAATAACGCTTCAGACTTCGATGGGCAAAAAAAATATGCGAATAGATCATTCAAAACTTTTTAAAACAAAATTTAAGTCTAAAATTTGAAGTTTTGAGGTTAATTTAACAATCTAGCGCGATCTTCGAAGCAAAAAAGACGGCCACGAAGTAGTTCGTGGAATTAAAAAAAAAAAAAAATGAGCTGAAAATAATGGCTTAAACGCCAATTGTTTATCTTCATCACTTACCTCAATACCCCTGTTCCTTTCCAGCTGCCGTTCTGAAATTGCTTGAAATTGTTTCTCTGATATTTTTGCCCATCCTTTAGCAGAGGTTTTTCAGTGAAAAATCATTTTGAACTTTCTATAAAAAGCAATTATGTTTGCACAAACGAACCACAAATAGCCCTTCACTGAGGCGGCCATTATCCTCCGAGCTCTGAAGTTGAGCCCGCGATATGGTCACGTGATACTGGTCACATTTGGCATACATGGAGACGTGGATGCACGGACGGTTGCATGGTGACGCAGTAGCTAAAACCACAATTTCCCGCATCGATGGCTTAGCATATTTTCTTAACCATGGTGCGTCGCGCGCGTGCCTTTGGCGCACGGAGCTCCGCTAATAGGGAGCTTAAACACGACACGTTTTGGTCGACACGGACGCCA
This sequence comes from Montipora foliosa, assembly GCF_036669935.1. Lineage (NCBI taxonomy): Eukaryota > Metazoa > Cnidaria > Anthozoa > Scleractinia > Acroporidae > Montipora > Montipora foliosa. The sequence goes on from NC_090876.1 coordinate 43,230,761, forward strand.
ATCAGCCGAGGTGAGACTGGGTCGAGACCGACGTCTGTGACTTGACTTGTTTGTATTAAGCATGTCGCGTCAATCATTTTACGGCATCGCTACTTAATTGTAGAGCAGGTTTGATTCTTTGTCTGCTTTCTAATACTGAATCAAAACTTCTTTAAGAAAGATATGCGATATGCTTTTTAGAGCTACGATCAAAGATTGATTTCAGAGGATGAACTTACTGTTTTATTGGAAGACAACACGGCTAGAAATTCTCAATCCAATTACGATCGATAATCCTGACATGATTCTGAATGTAAAGCAAAGTTCAGATCTGCCAGTGTTAGCTGATTTGTCCAATCCATTTTGGCACATTTCTGTAAAAGAAAGCAAATGAAAAATAAAAATTAAGGAATCGAATTCCAAAAAGGAAATTAAATTTGACGGGCATTAATTTTTTCACACTTTAACATGGTCTTTTTGGAAACGTTGTCTTAGCGTTGCCAGCCCATTAAAATTTAAGACCACAGAAAAGGAAAAAAAAAAAAAAAAAAAAACAGAAGCACATACAAAAGAATATATCAAGGAAAACAAATGTTTTTCAAAACAGACTTACTCTAGGTTTTTTTGGCAACACAAGTCTTCGCGTCTGCAGCGCTGTTTTTTGATCAGGCGGTATACGGTAGAACCCTAAGAATGCGGGAGGGCGTGACGTCACGTCATTTGTGACAGTTGTGGGACGCTTCGTTTTCCTCTTCTTATCCCACGCGTCGCTATATACAATATAAATAGACAGGGGATAGGCAAGGTCTATTTATATTGTATGTGGCGACGCGTGGGATCTGAAGAGGAAATCGAAGCGTCTCCAAAACCCATGAAATCAGTCAGGACAACGCAGAAAATAGTAGGTGAGTGAACTTTATTTATCTTCCTGTTCATAAAATAAAGTTGCGAAAAGAAACATCGCGATTTGATGTTTCTATGGAACATTTTCCTCGATCAGTTGAATCGGCCGTTACAACTGTCTAAAAATAACGCGACGTCACGTGCTATCGCATCCTTATGACTGTCTTAACTTGTGTACCTGTGGTAGAACTGACAAAAAAGAGTTTCTTTCATAAATAATAGGAAATAGAAAGTTGATTGTCCATCATTAACAGGAAAACAACAAAAATCAACCAAATCACTTAAGATAAACTCACCTTCTCGCGTTTTTGTTCTTCACCACATACGCCAAATATCCACTTCGAGGTCTGTGACGTGTGACGTCACTTTCTTTGCAAAATCACTTCCGGTCGCCGTCCTTGTTGACAAAAACGTCTCGAGCTTAATATAAGCTTCCTAAGAAGCAAACGCGCGGTAGCTTGAGAACGGCTTGTTGAAACCAGAAAACAACCCCTTATATTTGACACAAATTACGCCGGAAATATGTTGAATGGAGAGCGGTCCTAACCACCCTCATAAGCGCGTTTGCTATCCCTGCTCCTTGAAGACTTAACTTCTTGTTGAGATGTAAATTGAGATCTTCAATCTGACTGCAATTCTTTTTCTTTTTTATTTACAGCCTCCGCAAGGCCGCTCGTGCCATGATACTGGCATAGTATTTCTGTTTTTTTTTTTGTCAATTAAGAGAATAAAAGATCAATATTTGCGCTCCTTCAAACACAGAAGTACAAGAAAGATGCTTGTATGTTCATGTGAGAACAATAGCATAACTCTGAAAATTCCACCACTGATGAAGAACTTGATACGGATAACACACACGAGTTTATTCCATATATTCACTAGACATAAACCACCAACCGCACAAAAGAGATCAATATATATTATTATTTTTTGTCAAAAATATTCATGGAGAAAGCAGTTTATCATTTTAAAGCTACGAAAATAAGCGTTGCATTTAAAGGACATGCAAAGAGCAGCGATTCACAGAACATCACGAAAATAAGTTCTCCACATCAATCTTTTGTCATTTCAATGTTGCCTATGAATTTTTGGTTGAGATGTAGAAATCTCTGTAATTTTAATTTTATAAACTTTCCTGGTTCCAAATAATTGTGATGAAAATATCACAAAGCGTAAATTTTAGACGTGATTAGATGAGCAATCTTCCCTGCTAGCAGAGGTCTCCTTTTTTTGCGTTTTCTGGGCTGACGAGTGTGGGAAAAGGGACTTCTGCAATGAATCGAAACTCACTGTGTTGATCATGCGCGGCGAATACTTAGCGACCGAATCTTCTCGTGATACTTCACATGGAGTATGGGCTCACAGTGGAATTACTGTAAAAGAATGGGCGAGGCACAATGGGTTCATGTCTCAGGCAGCAAGCACATCAAGGGGCATGCGTTTTGACCAGTGCCGTTTAAGAACGTAGACGTCAGAAGTCTCTTTTCCCGTACTCGTCAGTCCAGCGAACGCAAGAAAAAGGAGACGTTTGCTAAAGGGGGAACAGTAGAGTTAAATAAAGTGGCTTACTGAAGTTTTCTGAAGGAAAAGATCAAAATTTTGAAATCTGTGAAATTAAAGCATCGGGATGTCTTTCCTGAAGTGTCCCTGAAATTGATGTAAAATGTAAATTCACCTAACAAATAAATGGAAACCAGGGAAAAATGCTAAATATTGTGACTGATCTCCTGGAGGGGGGTCTGGAAATTAGACATTTCATAGAGCCCTTTTCTCAAAAAAAGTTCAGGATTTCTTTATCGAGAGAAATATGGCAAAACGTCGATTTTCGTCTATTTAATTTGATAAATTGTTTACTTATTCCCAAAATTTTAACCCTGCTCTGCGGCTACGTTTGCAGTCTCCCTCCAGAATCTCAGTCACTATATTTAGCATTTTCAACTGATTTGCATTCATTTGTGAAGTAAAATTGCATTTTACATCAATTGCATTTTACATCAATTGCAGTGACTATCACTTCAGAAGAGGTATCCTGTGCTTTTGTTTCACAATCTTTTTCTTCGGAAATCGCCAGTAAGCCACTTTAAGGTTGTATATATTAAAAAAAAAAGTTCATCGAAAATAGGTATAGAGAGCAGGAGACAAAATAAATTTTGAATGTAAAATAACGATTTTCAGTGCTGCAGACATGTTTCGGCAGAACCTTCTGCCTTGTTCAATGCAAGTTTTACATGAAATGCAAATCTGAATCAGACGATTCCTGATTCAGGAGAATGAAATCTGATCAGATTTGCGTCTTGCATGTGAACACTTTCAATGAAGAAAGCAGAAGCAGATAGAAGAATTTTCAGGGAAATAATATGTCAATGTGAAATAGAACCTGGCATGGAAATTTTCACAATATGCTTTACTTTAGATGGAATATCATTCTAAGCGAGTATGCGGAAAATTTCTATACACTATGAACAAATCCGCGGCCAGTTCTTTGTTTCAGAGTAATTAGAATTTATATGTTTTGTCGTTGGTTTCAAGTTGGAGGCCGTGTCTCCTTTAATACTAGTTGATTGCAGATAATTTGGTAATAATTTTTAGAAAGAGCCTGAACGACGAAAGGAAAATGAATAAATGTATCTTTATTTTCTCAGAGCGTCCTTATTTTGTACAACCTAACTCTTTTGATGCAGAATTTAACCGTTTTGGGGGTTTCTTTTCCACCAGCGGTATTAACAAAAAACGCTTCTGTGATTCTTTGCTTGGCAATTTTCCCACCTCTGCAGCGCTTGGGCCTTTCTGCAAAGGAATTCTCAGGTAGCGCATTCCACATTGTACCAGTCTCATCCTGTGACTGCCTCGTACGCACACCTCGCGTACCGAGGAGTTTCAACTGAAGTCCAGGCGCCGTTGTTATTTGCAAGATAAAAAATATGTATATATTTATTCCAGAGCTTGAGATAACAACTTAGTGCCGCTTAACGACATAGAGCACATCACATTTGTGAAGTGAACAACAACAACATGGCGGGAACACAGCTCGCAGGAGCTGTTAACTAGCTAATTGGCGGAAACTGCGGTACTGCAGTAACATGGCTCCCCAACTGTCTTGAAAAATATGAAAGCTTTGAACTTGCATGTAATTAGAACAAAAACTAAGCTCTAGCCCAAAAGATACTGTAAAGATCTGTTCAAACGTTGAATAAAATCAAGTGCTCACAAAGCAAAGTTTGTCAATGTTCCTTGTGCAAGCGTTAAGTATTCTTTGCTGGCTCCTCGATGGGGACTTCCTTGGTCTCCTGGCGAACATCATCATCGTCTTTCACTTCGTCTGCAGTCAGCAGTAGAACGAGTTTGTGTATAGGTCTGTTCAGATACGAAGGCGGACCTTGGCACTTCCCATGTTCGTCTAAATTTCCATCTGCCGTCAGTAACTTTATCTTTCCGACAAGACCGTCTTCACTTGGGTACACTTCTACTATTTTTCTGACTGCTCACTTCCTTCTCGCTGCTTCGTTTTCTTTAGAGATCACTATGTCACCAATAGTGATGTTTTTCTTTGGCCGAACCCATTTGTGTCTAACTTGTAACATTTAAAGATATTCTTCACGCCATCTCAGCCAGAATTCATTAGCACAAAACTGCACTCTTCTAAACCTTATACGACAGTACACGTCAGGTCTTTGAAACTCTTCTGGAGGCGGTAACACTCGTTTGGGTTTCATAGTTAGAAGGTGGTTAGGCGTTAACGGCTCGGGGGCTTCTGCGTCAGACAGGTAGTCAACACTGAGAGGCCTTGACTTCACGATACACTCCACCTCCGTCAGAAATGTTCGCAAAGTTTCATCATCGAGTTGGTTTCCAACTATCATTAGGAGAGGTTCAAGAGCGTTGCGCACCGTGCAAATTAAACGTTCCCACGGACCTCCCATGTGACTATACTGTGGTGCATTGGACTTG
>NC_090876.1:43240590-43243090 GCF_036669935.1 Montipora foliosa
TTCATACTTGTCATACGATGGTGTCCACTTAAATAAAAAAGGGCAGCATAAACTATACATGAGTGTCAGGGGGGCAGTTATGCATTGTTTAAAACGCCTGAAAACATAAAGAATTTTTGCCCAACCAGTTTTATTTTTTGGCATGTTCATAGCTCTGCCAAGGAGTTGCGTTCAGTGGGCTTTTGGTGTCTTTCTTTGTTCTGACCATGTGCTATTGTCGCAATTTAATATTTGCTTTGGGATTCTGTGCATTCCTGTGTGATGCCCATCCCTGATTTATGTCAATCATGGTCTTTGGAATTTGTTGCGTTATGTTGCCTGAGTGACAACCAAATCCGGCCGTCGTTGACGTGCTCAATTCACTCCAGCTATTAACGCTTTTACACACCAATGTGATCGGCCCATAACTGTCGCTCTCCCATCACATGTAATTGTATGATGACTGGTTAACGGGCATTCTGTATGTGTGACTTGGCGTACAATGCATTCTGCCCCTATGATTCTCCTTTTTGTCTAATTTCGACTTTGCCTATAACATGTCCGAATTAACTCTAGCTAAGTTTTATAGGCCTTACTAATCAACATGCCGCCACGAAGGAAATCGAGACGAACAGCAGGACCGGAAGATGATATTGTCAGCGTACAATTTGTTCCTGACCCTGTTGAAATTCCCCCTCAAGCAGCCGTTGAGGCGTCTACATCTGGTGTGGGATCAGAGGGCCTTTCCGACGCAATGGTTTCGTCTATTGTGGCTGCAGTGAAAACGGCGATACAGTCGACCAACGCAGCCCAAAATTCTTCCAGTCCCCTCAATCTGGTCGCCGACGCAGTGCAACAAGACGTGGCCTCTATTACGAATACTCCAGTGAGGGCCGTTGAGTCGTCAGGTAGTGAGATATTACCCAGTGCGCCTTTATTTTCTAGTATAGGTGTGCCCTTAGGTAGCCGCTTGAGTGCACGCCTAAAGAATAAGATCTGGGCGGAGGAATTCGTTACCTTTGGCGCTCTTCTAGATACGTCCCCTAATCTGGATAAGTTTGCATTATCAATCACCGCTCCCACCACCGGAATTGGGTCTCAAACCCCTAATTTTACCTTCGAACCGGTAAACAATTCAAAGAAATTGACGTCTATCCACGAGTGGGTGTCGGCTTTCCACACTTTTGTTGCTGTCTACTGCGAAAAATTTCCCAGAGAGACGCCAAATTTAATACAATTTTGCGAAACCGTGCGCGATATTGCCACACGTGGGGGGGACTGGAACTATTACGATGAACAGTTTAGGTATCTTCGTCAAGGCAACCCCCCAAAGTACCCGTGGGGAGTGGTGCATTGGGAGTTATGGCATCGCGCGATGATTTTTCGTGCCAAATCTGGATATTTTGCAACCGACAAGCCCAACTCGAGGTTCAGGGGCAAACAACCTATGGTCCGAGGGGTGTGTTTCACTTTCAACGCCGGACGTCCCTGTGCGGGCTGTAGATATGACCATAAATGTTCCAAATGTGGTGGTAGACATGCAGCAACATCCTGTCAATCTGCCCCAAACATTCCTAAACCAGCCGGAGATAGAGCTATCGCAACTCCATCACATAATAAACAGCCCGCCAGTAACGCCGGTAAAAGTATCCACACTTAGCCCCCTTTTACAACACTATGACGCTCGCCTTAAAAAATTTTTGATTGATGGTTTTTCGTTTGGATTTCGCGTTGGGTTTGTTGGTACTAGCCGATTACGTCTTGCTTCAAATTTGCGCAGTGCGAAAGAACAACCTGAAATTTTAGCTGCTAAACTTGAGAAAGAATTGTGCGCTGGGAGAATTGTAGGTCCATTTTCTCGTCCACCTTTTGATAATTTTATTTCTTCACCTTTAGGCGTAGTTCCAAAGAAAACCCCAGGAGAGTTTCGGCTTATACACCATTTGTCATACCCCGATGGGTCGTCGGTAAATGATTTTATTCCAGACCAATTCTCGTCGGTTCAATATGCTTCAATAGGTGATGCTATCACACTCATTAAGTCGTTAGGTCGGGCTTGCTACATGGCCAAGACCGATATCAAATCAGCTTTCCGCATCATTCCGATTCACCCTGATGATTACCATTTAATGGGTATGACATGGAATAATTCGTACTTTTTTGACCGGTGTCTGCCCATGGGCTGTTCTTCGTCTTGCGCTATATTTGAAGCTTTTAGCACTGCGCTCGAGTGGCTTGCTAAACATTATCTCTGTGCTTCCGGTGTTTTGCATATTCTAGATGATTTCTTGTTTATTGCTTCCTCTCACGGGAAATGTGACTCCGATTTAAGCAACTTTTTGGGCCTATGTGATCGTTTAGGAGTACCTATAGCACATGAAAAAACGGAAGGTCCTTCAACCACTTTACAGTTTGCTGGGATAACACTCGACACAATTAACATGGAAGCGCGTCTGCCGGACGATAAGCTTCGAAAATGCAATGCTCAGTTATTAGACATGCACAAACGCCGTAAAACTAC
>NC_090876.1:43248090-43250590 GCF_036669935.1 Montipora foliosa
TGATCTTTTTCAGTTGGTAGCACTGTTCAAAGACCATGCCCCAAGAATGCTCTCTTTTTTCTTTAATATCTTGATGATTAATTTGCGTCTACCCAATTTCGAATCTTTTCGCCAGCTTCCTGGTACTTTCCTGCCGGTTATGAAATGTGCGTATCACTTCCACTTTTTGGCCAAGCCTAAAACATTTTCTTTTGCTGTGATATTCCTCTTTGGTTACTCGGGTTTTGGCTTTGCACTGGCCGCCTTAGAACAGTTTGCGCAATAACCAACCGAAAGGCCTGCTTTCCAACCAGTAGTTTCTTCGCTTGCGCAGCCGTCTTGCAGCTCAAACAAACGTAATTCGTTGGACTCGAACAACCTAAAGGAAGATACATTTCTTTTCGAGAGAAATCGAGATGTACAAATCACCTTCGGTATCTAGAAAGAGTGCACATTGTGATGTCAGTCGTTTCCTGCGCTTACATCGACATGATAGGTTAAGGGGCTAGGGTGTAACCTTAAACCAATCATCATGTGCATTACTGTTCTCATGGTGGCGATTTTATCACATTTTGACAGCTTTAACAAGACGCATATCTGAGGGTCCCCTACACCTCTTTTGAAAACAGTTTCAAGTAAAAGTAATTGGCCTTTTCACGCATCACGAAAAATGAAAAAAACACCTTCACGTTCACAGAAAAAGGCAAGCAATCACGTTTCACCTAAAAAAAATGCTACGGTGAAATCATGTTTCACAAAAAAAATACAAATACTATTCACGTTTCGCAAAACATACAAATACGATCATTACAAAAATGTATTTTAACATTTTACTTGACATTACTGAAATGTGCTACAGTAGATATAGTTGTACATGGCCATCCTCTGGTAATTTTAGAGTCTGTTCTGGTCGATGTCTAGATCTTTTGTGGCTTGGGTAATTGAAAAAACCTTGTAGTAGAGCGTAGGATGAGTATCCGCTACTGTAGTTCGGCTAGTTTTGTTACTTCCACTCATTTCGACTTCTACCTCAATCTCGAGATGCATGTATTGCATTTCATCCAGAACCACAACAGATAAAAACAGTTATACGCCATGCGTCCTGAGCGAGTGGTTCTCAAAAACGACAAGTTTTGTCTTGTCAATTCATCATCACTCAGATAACTGTTAGGGTCAGTATTACTTTCATCACTATACTTGTCACCTTCAATTGCTTTTTCCCTTTCCTCACTCGCCCCATCAAACGGTAGTTGCTCTCCAATTTTTTCTTCAGTCTGATACATGTTCAACGGAAGTGTGCCTGATTCGTATTTCGTAGTCTCCTGTGTAACAGTTCTTTGCTGCGCAGTCTTCCCATTATTTCTTGCCCATTCTCGATCTCATGAAATCGTGATGCACATCGCTCATATCGATACAGCTGGCAGTGGTGGCAGTAAGGGAATATCCTAAAATCTTGACGAATTTGTTGGAATGGGGTAATATGACTTCTTGTTGGTAAAATAGTAGGTAGACCATATTGTTGTTCGCTTCAGTCCTTCTTTAACGGTATTTCCAAATGACCGTGGGTAATCTATGACATGAGCTCCGGCATCATGTTTGAGGTGGTGTGTTGCATGAAGCGATTATTACATCCAAAGAGGTATGTCCAAATAGTTTTTGTTCTTACAGCATCTCATAGAGGTTCTAACAACACTAGAAAGGTTTATAATGCAGACTGAAGCCAGGTCATGCACGAGGTCACCGAGCAATGAAGATGACATTATGGATAAAGATAAACCATGCAAATATGCATGAAGACAAAAGAGGAAAGAGGTTAAAAAAAAGCAACCAAAAAGACACATTAATACTTTCTTGACATATTTCCGTAATTATTTCTAAGTGATGGTTGAGTAGACATCAGTAAAGGCTGGATAGAGTGTGGATACTGATAGATTAGCTCACCTTTTTCTTTAGAACCTTCCATTTTGATGCATCGAAATGGCGTGTGCGACGCATCGTGACACACTAGATTCTAGGCCCTCCTGGTTCACTGTCACTGTGCTTAGTTCTCAGTCCTCCATCCGCGAGAGCGTCGAATAGGCAGGTTTTACATCTAGTAGTTTGGTGTACTTTACGAGCTTTAATGACGCTAAAATCTCCAAAAAAGTGACAATTTATTCCCTCAAAAATCGTTGGCTCACAAATCACGCGTAAGTTAATGCATATTCACGGTTACGAAAAATAGAAAAACCAGTTTCCCGAGGACGGGCAAAATGTAGATTCATGAATCACGAAAGAACTAAATTCTCAATCGCGCTTCACACAAAGCAAAAATGCGCATTCACGTGTCACGGAAAAAGTATGGGTGACCCTCATACCTTGTAGTATTTTGATTGCTAATGAGTCTCAACATGGCAGACTTTGAAACGTCAAGCATTACTGTCGTGGGTACCATGAAATTAAAGATGTAGCAGATTGGGATCCACAGCTTCAAGGGGAGAGAGTTTTGAAACGTGAGCCAAACAATAAAAAGGATAACAAT
>NC_090876.1:43255590-43273090 GCF_036669935.1 Montipora foliosa
ATCTATACGCAGGTTTATACTATTATTTGCCTCAGTCCCAGAACCCAGTACTTAGCATGGATTGATATTTCTGAACATTCACTTGTAGCAGGTTTTCCTTGTACCATTTAGTAATAGTTTGCTACCTTCACTCAGCAGTTTACCTTCAACAATACTAGCAGACGCAGCCTAGGCAAAAATTTGATGATCTTCTGCATACATAGGAATTTCCTCCTCAGTTATATAAGTGAGGTCATTTTGAAATGAGTTCCACAAGAGGGGACCTAATGGACAACCACGTATTCTATTTTTCCACTGACTCTTCACAGGTCCCAACCTGACCCTGGTTTGTCTGAGACCCTTTTGACATCGAACGGTACACCCCAAGAGATAAGTAAATCTGTCAAGATATATTTGGTAGCATTGTGTGACATTTAATAAGAAGAGTGATTTGCGTTATGTGATCTTTTTTTGTGATTTCAATGTAGACAACAGAACCAATTAATCAGTCAATATATAATCGCTGTCTAGAATTTAGGGCGTGTCGCAAATCGGGACGAGATCAGTTATCAATAAGAATAAAAAACCGTGAAGTTTGCGAAGTACAGCCTGGTATACTTTGTCATTCGCAACAAATCAGCAGGAGACAAAGAAACGCAAAACAACAGCAAATTTCAAAAAGAATTAATCAAAGTATGTAAACATATTAGATATCAGTTTTGCTAGACAGATCTTTCTTTTCCCTGCAGTTATATAAACAATGTCGTCGCGGAGGAGGCGATTACATTTCTTATTATGGAGCATGTGAGGTGTGACTACAGGACAGCTACAGGCCTCGCCTTAGGAACTCGAACACCTATAGCTACTCTGTACCACGATGAATGGCAAGAGCTTCTATCGATGACAACATAAATCACGCAACGTCAGGGTCCAAAGATTTATAGGCCGATCACCAGACGTCAGTTTCTTTCGTGACGTCCCTTGGCCTTGGGACGGCGATGTGAACGACATGCTGAATTGAACTACCGAACCACCCGAATTCTCGTTCTTGGCTGCCAGCTCACCGATCCTAAAAACAAACCTTAAAATGGTATTAAAAACTTGCGAGAAAAAAGAGCACGATCAAAGGCCAAAGAAGTGAACCTGCGAGCGCGTGGAGAACCGGCCTTGAGATCGGAAGCCGGATTTCACTTTAGCCTAGACGACTTAGGGCCGTCAACAACTTGTCAATAATGAAAGCTCTCGTAGGACCACCCAAACCTTTGAACTTGTGCACATATCCGCTGGACGACGATACTATTTAATGGACAGAATAAAATGGAATAGCAAACCCCCGGAATAGATGGAAAATTGTACCCCCCTCCACAAAAGCCGAAACGCGCCATTTTTTCATCCTTGATTTGGGGGGGGGGGGGGGGGGGGGGGAAGAGGGGGGACAAATTTTCCATCTATTCTGTCCAAGATTGTAGCTTTCGATCGTGAATATAAGAAACAAAAAGAGCTAACACAGGAGTGGTTAGCGGTAAAGCAGGAGAAACAGAATGATAAAATTATCGATAAAAATCATTGAAAACAGGGCAAAGGGTAAAAGACAGACTGGACCAATGGTTTCTTGGACCATCGGAAAGTAGGACTATTTTCAGCCTATGCTCGCTGATAAAACCCGATGACAAGGCGGAATATAACAGGACCATAAGCTAAGGGGCAACTCGGCGACAAGAGGTGCGCGGGCACTGGTGTTGGCAGGACGTCCGCAAACTGCGCATCGGGCGAAATTTGAAAACGTGAAAATGAAGTTGGCACCCGGAATATGCCTCGCGCGAAATAAAATACTGTATTTAAGCGAATTTAAAACCAAATCACGCAATAAAATTATGACTAATTGATGTTTTGATGTCTGCATATTCGGTTAATGATATCAACACGGCAGAAACCCATAAGGGTCGAAACGCGCGTGTAACGCGCGTTCACACCTTCCGAATATTCAGTGGGAGCTGATTGGTTGAATGTTTCAGTGCTAAGTACCATATTTGGAAACCCCTCGCTCTTGTTGTTCCAAATATGGTACTTAGCAAATTGAATATTCGGAAGCTTGTTTCCCAGCACACAAGGGGCCGTTACACGTTTCAACCCTTATGGGTTTCTGAACACGGGCAGCGTTATCAGCGTAGAATGCCACACACCTATTGGCCATTTAAGGCCCCCAGATGTGTAGCGCTATAACGATCGGAAACAGGTTTAAAATTGTGATCTTTTAAGGATTTCCATGAATCCGGCCACGCGCCGCAAAACCAATGCTTACCAAAGATAGCACCGTATCCCTTGGATCCGGCTGCATCTGTGTACAACTGGAGAGCGGAATATGTTTCCCATTTTTCACGCAGAAAAAAGGCTCTACCATTGAACTCCCCTAAAAATTCAAGACGGCAATGTCGTGTTTGACCTCCTTAGTAAGGCGAACTTGATCGTGCGATCTTTTTGCCCCTTTGGTAAGATCTATCATACGGCGGAGAAAATCGCGGCCCGGTGGACTGCAATTCACTTAAGCTTGTTCAAGCTAAATTGCGACTTTAGATTAAAACCCGAGGTGTTGGAGTTACCATACGTGTAGCCATGACTCTCTTAAGAAAGAAGGATTAAAAATAAAAAGAAACTTCCCTGATTGGTTTTTTTTTTTTCAACTAAACGTCAAAAGGTTGTCAGTACAGCGCTAAACACGTTCGATCTCCTGATTGGCCAGGAAAACACTGCCTGCACACTGCTGATAAGAAACGGGAAATTGCTCGAAATTAAATGACATTATGATTTATTCTTCTCATCATAATGTTTGTTTTAAAAATATTCATCTTGAAGATCCCCTTCAAACGAAATATTGACCAAACTTCGTGAGGAACATGGAGTCGAAAATAAAAAAAAGTAAGTTGGATCCCTCTGGTTCAGGGTTTCATAGGATTTCGGATATCAATGTATACTTGTGTTTCTGCAGGAATGTTTGAAAAGAAATAAGTGCAAGTCTAGATTAAATTGCTACCAAGAGGGCATTGAACTCAATAAAGCATAGGTCAAAACCTCCCTTTCCATTTAACGGTGACGACCGGGGTGTTGTGATCTAGGATATTCGATTGCAAATTGTCACAGGCATTAAACTCAAAAAAGCATAATTTGGCTTGAATTACTAATTCTCGAGCGTTCTTTCTCGATGACGGCTGATTCAAATATTCCTTGAACGTCAAGACTTCCCTTTCCATTAAACGGTGACGACCGGGGTCTTGGGAATCAGATCTAGGATATTCGATTGCAAATTGCCACATGCTTTGAACTTCATAAAGCATTATTTGGCTTGAATTACCAAGTCTCGAGCGTTCTTTGTCGATAACGGCTGATTCAAATATTTCTTGAATGTCAAGACTTCTCTTTCCATTAAACGGTGACGACCCGGGTCCATAGGATATTCGATTGCAAATTGTCACATACATGTTAAAAAATACATGCTGTCCTTCCGTCATATGTCGTATTAATTTCGCCTGGCTTTTTCGACAGGCCTCAACATTAAGGGAGACGTGACCCTGAAACTTGTCCTTGCAACACGTCTCTTGTATTGTTAACGCGAGGAGACGTTTGCAGAAACACATGGTAAATTTATGGGCAAACAGGTACTGCGTCACTTTCGAAAATTTAAGACCGAACGATTTAACAATGCAACATTGAAATAAAGCCAAAAGAATGGAGACGATATATTGATGATATGTTCTCCGTCTGGGACAGTGATAAAAAAGACGTGGATCAATTTATTGAACAAGCTAACAAATTCCACCCTATCATCAAATTCATGGTCGAAATATCAGAGAACGAGATTACCTTCCTCGACACAATGGTGTTCAAAGGAGAAAGATTAAAAAATAAACCCATTTTGGACATCAAAACTCACTACAAACCTACTCAAACCTTTCAATATACACAGTTCAACTTATGCCATCCATCCGGCGTTAAAAATGGTTTCATTAAAGACGAAACAATAAGACTGCTTAGAAATAACTCTTCAAAAACAACATTTGAGGAGAGCCTTGTGAAATTCAAACAACGCCTGAGGACACGCGGCTATCCTAAAACAGTCATAGAAAGGTCTCTTTCAGGGGTTAACTTTGCTGCTAGACCATCGGCTTTAACACAAAAGAAAAAGGCTAATGAGAGGATTTTCCCTTTTGTAACTACGTACCACCCAGCAGTGAGCAACCTCAAACAGACACTGCTGGAACAATGGAGTCTCACACAAAATCAGCCTTTGCTCAAAACGATTTATTTGAGATCTCCGATAATATCGAACAAAAGAGGTAAATCTCTAAAGGATACGCTTGTTAGATCAAAAATCTAACTGTAAGACTATCATGCGAGGCGACCGCCAAAACCACACGAGGAGTCCGTTCAGGCCTGTCACTCACTTACTCTCTCAGGAAGAAAATGAAATAAGCATAAAGGAAGTCTGAGTTTGGAACAAGGAAGAACTCATGCAGGGGTATCATCTGCGTTTACAATTTTCAAATCACTTAATCATGGCGGAGGCCTTAGTCATCTGAAAAATATTTTGATCCGAGTTTGGGCAAGATAAATTCTTGAATCATTACATTTTGCAGCTCAACTAGAGTTTCCAATTGTATCGTTTTTGTATAAATAAAGACCTTTTTTTCCTGAAGCCAAATATAATGCACTTGATCTTTCAAAGTAATCACTGCACTGCGATTCAAACGATAATTACGCCCAGATGGATTTTATATTCTTTTATGCAGTAAGTACCATTAACATCAGTAAATCAACAGTACTAATAGCCGCAGCACACTTCATTTTCCGCCCTTAAAACTCCTTTTTCATGCTGAAGCGAGCTAATTTTATTTGGTGCGTGAGAGTCCTTTCGTCCCACACAAGGCATCCTGTAGAAAGGTCATTAGACTGGGTGAAGAGCCAAGTGGTTGAGAAATCCGCTCCTGAACCTCATTTAGTATGTCCTCCTATAACTTTTTTTGGACTGTTAACTTTGAATTTTGGGTCAATGCACAATTTTGACATTCAATTAGATCTTTGTTTATGAAGTGATCCACTCACTGCAGGATTTACGTCAGTCTGAACGAATTGTGAAATTTTAATCCAATTTGTATGAGAATTAAGTTAATCTGGTCGCAAAGGATGAGCTTGCATTTGTAAATTGTAATATGTATGCTAAGTAAGTTTTAACTTTGTTTTACTATTCATCCGCATTATGTAGATATCGTTAAAGAGGACAGAATAGCTCTCCCAGCTGACTCACAGTGCATTTTTTAAATTAAACTGCTCTGGTAAGCAATAAGCGGGTCAACGAGCGAAGCGCCGAAGAGAGAAACAAGAAATTCATAATAACTTTTAATTCTAGTATAACGTTTGTCTCCTTGTGAATAAATGAAAGCACGAATGAACGAATAAATGAATGAAGGAAGGAAGAAGGGAGCTGATTGATTAGGTAAGTAAAATTAAGTATTAATTAATTGATTATTATCTCTGTTGCATATTTAGATGATTGTCACGGTATCATTGGGTTATCCAGCAGTCAGAGCTAAAGTCGTCCCTGCAACGCCTTATGAACTTTCTTCCTACAAAAGAACACAATGTCAGCCAAATGTCAACACGTTGATACAAATTCAATGCGATTCTAACAGCGAAAATAATACCTGCAAAGCAACTTGCGATGGCAATGGCACGGATACCACTGTCACAAGTAAGGAACCTGATTCATGGAGTTTCCTCAAACCTCATTAATTATCATTTTTTTTCTCCATATTTCCTGTGTTGATTCAAAAGTTAATTGACCATTTTCACATTTCCCATAATACTCTTTGTTTGTCCCCCAAATTTTGCATAAACCATCGTTTTCCAATGGCGATGATCTTGGGACACTGCATATTCAGAAGAGCATTAGAAAACAATGGTTCCTCAGAGTAAAATCTGGGTGGGCCAAAAAAATGTATAATGGAAAATGTGAAAATGGTCAATAAGCAGAGATTACTCATTGTGTGAGTATGTTATTATTCACTACTTTATCGAATCCCATAGTACATCTTTTTTACCCACAAAACTTTGCATAGTCATTGTTTCCAATAGGCCTATATTTCGTGATGATGGCAAATGCTCAGAAATTCGAGTAGGGTCTTACCTCTTGTTGAACACTATATTTCATTGGCTGTAAATTGTCGTAGTTCCTCTTGTTTTCTGTGCTAAATCCACTATTATTTTTGTTTCTTTCTATTGTTCGTTTCGGCGGTCCTAAAGCCCGTTCAATGAGGTACAACTCGACCCAAAAAAAAAATAAAATAAATTAAAATAAAATAAAATAAATAATAATAATAATAATAATAAGAATAACAATAATAATAATAATAATAATAATAATAATAATAATAATAATAATAATAATAATAATAATAATAATAATAATAATAATAATAAAATTTAATATCACCACCGAGCTTAGTTTGCAGGAAATTATTCACATCATCTGGACATGCCATATTCTTCGCACGTAGGTTTTAGCTACAGCTAAAATTTGCAAGTTTGATTTTCGAATTCCAGGTCAGACGTCATCACGCATACGGGCTATTTCTCGTGGGACATGAAGATATCCCAAGCGAAATATCGAAAACAATGCCTATGCAAAACAAGGTGTATTATGGGATTTGGGAAAGTAGAAAATTAACAATTCACTACTTGCACAATCCCATAGACCTTATTCATGAATGGCGGTCAATTTATAATTCTTTCGTCGAAGTGCAAATTAGCCTACCAAGCCTCGATACCATACAGGGAATTGAAAAGAATTCTTGCTCTAAAATGAGGCTTGGTAGGCTAATTTGCACGTGGACAAAATAATTATAAATGTGACCGCCATTTATGAATAAGGTCTATAATACACCTCTATTACCCCCGAAAACGTTTGCATAACCATTGTTTGCAATTAATCCTGGGACATGAAAATGTCCTAAGAGAAGTTGAAAGCAATGCCTATGCAGATTTACGGGGGGTAAAAGTGGTGTATTATGGGATTTGTGCAAGTAGTGAATATTCGGTGACAGGAGCCGTTTTCAATAAAAATGTTCTGAGAAAACGATAGCTCCGAAAAAAGAAATGTCAATTGTAAATTCCAATTCATGGAATCATGAAGCAACACCAGGGCACAAAGTGTAAGTTTCTAAAACAAGGATACTTCGGGTTCTGCCTCCTTCAAGCATAAAGGCTTCTAGGCGAACTTTGCAAGTCGGCATGTGACAGCCTGAGCAATATGTTTTTTGTTTTTTTGTTTTTTCATAATAATAATAATCAGTGTCAAGTATATTTTAGTGCTGGCGTATTATGTAAAAAATCAAATCAAATCAATTTATATTTAAACACAGGTTGGTTTCTGAGGACAGGGGAAAACTGGAGTACCAGAAGAAAAATCTCTCAGAGCAGAGTAGAGAAGGGGGAGGGTCACAGTCCAGTTTTAATTTCATTACAGTTCAGTTATAAAAGCTAACCTTAGGCCTGAGGTTAGCTTTTATGAATATTTGGGATACTTTCTGTATTGGTAAAACAATGACTTGTGACCTGTGACGTGTGAGAGAATTGGTGACGACTCACAAAATTAAAACTGGACTGTGAATAAAATTAAAATTGGACTGTGAGAAATTAGAACTGGACTGTGACCATCCTGGGCCATCGGAAGAACCAACAAATTAAAATCAACCTTTTATGTGACACCAAGTCTGGGAACAGATCCCGTGTCACATTGTTGAAAGGCGAATGATCGTTACACAGCGCTATCCCTGTTGCCTGACTGTTCTCTGTTCCCTAACTGAGTCTGATCATGAAACTGTCGGTAAATGATGATTCTTTTCCTTTTTTTACCCCAACAAGGACTTTCTCTTTTCTCCGGAAACTCCGAGAATGGTGAACGCCAAGTGTGCATTGAATCCTTCAACGGTCATATTCTGACTGTCAGTGACTCGGATCAAGTGATTTTCCAGGTGAGTAAAGACAGTTGTTTCCAGAGTTCAGACCGGGTGAACGAACGAACAAACGAACGGAACGTGCATAAACTATTTGAGACCGTCCCTTTCGAGCCGGATCAGGACTTTAGAACACACTTGAGTGAGCATGAAAGTGCGTCAAACAGTTTGATAAGGAAACTGTTGAGAAAGGAAGAAAGCTCAAAAGAAGGAACTGAGAGGCATGGTGTGGAGCCTCTTGTGAACGTACGTTTCCATAATTTCCATAATATGTTAGGGAGACTTTTTGTCAGACCGGTGGGGGTGGGGGGGGGGGGGGGAGGGAGGGTTTGAATAGGGTGGCTAGTCACCCCCCATTTGGGTTTCTTTCTTTTTTTTTTTTTTTCTATTTATCTGCTTTTTATGGTAATTTTATTTCTGCTGGAAAAGATACTGTTTACCTGACGTGAAAATTAATGAAAAACATAAACAAAGTCAAAATAGCAGCCTAAACTATCTGAAATTTTGTCAGAGTAGATACTTCGATTCTTGCAATTCACCCCCCTCAAAATATTGCGTGATCCGCCAATGCGCCGTTTCTCTTTGCATGTTAAAGAACTTGTTAGTTTAGGAAAGGACAACTAAAAAAACTGAAGGCAAAACCTGCGCACTTATTTTATTGAAATACTTTTCTTTGTAGTATATCTTTAAAAAGCAACATCAAATATATCATCAGTTTTTTAAAGACTTTGAGGACAAGGCGCCAAATTCTTTGTTCTCTTTCCAAACGTTTTATTCAAGCTAAACACTTGTTACATCCTCGGGCGCTTGGCATTCACCCGTTCGGTCGCACATCAAAATTTCGCCGTACTATAACCAAAAATGTCACGAGATCACAACAAATTTGAGTGAATCTCCCTTAATTGGTGCACACATGGTATACTACATAGATTTAGCCAAGCCTAAAAGCGCAGGTCCCGGGTTATTTATCTCATTTGCGTCGATTTGAAAACATGACTCCTCAAAAACCTATGAAACTAATTAACTTTTCTGGAATTAATTGTTTATAGCAATGTGGCTTAGAATATCTCATTATATATGTTATAAAATATGCTTTTTAGCAAAAAAAGAAAAAATCAGTATAAAAACCAAGAACTTTTCAGAGTAATAACCGTAAATACAAAAATTTGCAAAAATATTGTTGTGATACAAAAGTTGAAAAGAAGTTTTTAAAATTTAGTTCACCAACATTTCCACCAAATTTGGCTTAAAAAAAAGAAGAATCCGTGGGCAAAAAAATATCCAAATAGATCATTCAAAACTTTTTAAAACCAAATTTAAGTCCAAAATATCAAGTTTTGAGGTTAATTTGACGATCTAGCGCGATTTTCGACGCGAAACAGACGGCCACGAAGTAGTTCGTAGACTTAAAAAAAACATGAGCTGAAAATAATGGCTTGAACGCCAGTTGTTTATCTTCATCACTTACCTCAATACCCCTGTTATTTTCCACCTGCCGTTCTAAAATTGCTTGAAATTGTTTCTCTGATATTTTTGCCCATCCTTTAGCAGAGGTTTTTCAGTGAAGAATCATTTTGAACTTTCTATAAAAAGCAATTATGTTTGCACAGACGAAACACAAATAGCCCTTTACTGAGGCGGCCATTTTACTCCGAGCTCTAAAGTTGAGCCAGCGATATGGTCACGTGATACTGGTCACATTTGGCATACATGGAGACATGGACGTACGGACGGACGGACGGTCGCATGGTGACGCAGTAGCTAAAACAACAATTTCCCGCACCGATAGCTTACCATATTTTCTTAACCATGGTGCGTCTCGCACGTGCCTTCGGCGCACGGAGCTCCTCTAATAGGGAGCTTAAGCACGACACGTTTTGGTCAACACGAACGCTAATCAGCCGAGGTGAGACTGGGTCGAGACCGGCGTCTGTGACTTGACTTGTTTGTATTCAGCATGTCGCGTCAGTAATTTTACGGCATCGCTACTTAATTGTAGAGCAGG
Source organism: Montipora foliosa (assembly GCF_036669935.1). Taxonomy (NCBI): domain Eukaryota; kingdom Metazoa; phylum Cnidaria; class Anthozoa; order Scleractinia; family Acroporidae; genus Montipora; species Montipora foliosa. The sequence continues at coordinate 43,265,581 of NC_090876.1, forward strand.
TTTGATTCTTTGTCTGCTTTCTAATACTAAAGAGCTACGATTAAAGATTGATTTCAGAGGATGAACTTATTGTTTTATTGGAAGAGAACACGGCTAGAAATTCTTAATCCAGTTACGATCGATAATCCTGAAATGATTTTGAATGGAAAGCAAAGTTCAGATCTGCCAGTGTTAGCTGATTGGTCCAATAATATTTGGTACATTTCTGTAAAGGAAAGGAAATGACAAATAAAAATGAAGGGTCCCAAAAAAGAAATTAAATTTGACGGTCATTAATTTTTTTCAAAATTTAACATGGTCGTTTTGGAAACGTTGTTTTAGCGTTGCCAGGGCATTAAAATTTAAGACCATAGAAAACAAACAGAAGCACGTACAAAAGGATATATCAAGTAAAACAAATATTTTTCAAAACAGACTTATTCTAGGTTTTTTGGCGAGATGAGTCTCGCTGTCTGCAGCGCTGTTTTTCATCAGGGGGTAGAACCACAGGCAGAGACCCAAAAGGATGCGAGAGCGCGTGACTTCACGTTATTTTGAGATGGTTGTAACGGCCGATTCAACTGATCGAGGAAAATGTTCCATAAAAACTTCAAATCGCGATGTTTCTTTTCGAAAGTTCATTTTATGGACAGCCAGATAAATAAAGTTCACTCACCTACTATTTTCTGCGTTGTCCTGAGTGATTTGATGGGTTTTTGGGACGCTTCGATTTCCTCTTCAGATCCCACGTGTCGTCACATACAATATAAATAGACCTTGACAAAGAAGAGTTTCTTTCATAAATAATAGGAATCAGAAAGTTGATTGTCCAGCATCAAAACAAAAACAGAGTTATTGCACCTAACATGAACTTTCTTTTCGAGTTTTTGTTTTTCGCCACAGACGCCAAATAGCCAGCTGTGAGGTTTGTGACTTGATGTCTGTGACGTGTGACGTCACTTTCTTTGTAAAATCACTTCCAGTCGCCGTCCTTGTTGACAAAACTTCTCGTGCTTTAAGCTCCCTAATAACAAAACGCGCAGTAGCTTGAGAACGGCTTATTGCAAAAACAACCCGTAACATTTGGCACAAATTACAACGCAAATATGTTGAATGGAGAGCAGTCCTAAACACTCGGATAAACACCCTCATAAGCGGGTTTGCTATCCCTGTACCACAAAGAGTTCTTGTTGAGATGTAAATTGAGATCTTCAATCTGACTGCAATTCTTTTTTTTTTATATTTACAGCCTCCGCAAGGCCGCTCGTGCAATGATAATGGCATGGTCTTTCCGTTTCTTTGGTCAACAGAATCTTATAAGGACGACTTGTTGTTCTTCTTCAAACACAGAAGTACAGGAAAGATGCTTGTATGTTCATGTGAGAGCAATAGCCTAACACTCAAAAAAATCAACACTACACAACTTGCTACGAACCCAACACCAATCTTTATTCCCTTAAATTAACCGGAATATTAACCGGACATAAACCGCCAACCCCCTAAAAGAGATATATATATAATTTTTTTTTGGTCAAAAAAGTATTCAAAGTTGTGGAGAAAGCAATACATCATTTTAAAGCTAAGAAAATAAGCATTGCAGTAAAAAAACATGCAAACAGAAGCGATTCACAGAACACCACGAAAAAAAGTTCTCCACATAAATCTTTTGTCATTTTAATGTTGACTATGAATTTTTGGTTGAGAGGAAGAAATCTCTGTAATTTTAATTTTATCGGCTTTCTTGGTTCCAAATAATTTTGATGAAAATTACAGAAAGCGTAAATTTTAGACGTAATTAGATAAGCAATCTTCCCGGTTAGCAGAGGTCTGTTTTTTGCGTTTTCTGGGCTGACGAGTGTGGGAAAAGGAACTTCTGCAATGAATCGAAACTCACTGTGTTGATCATGCGCGGCGAATACTTAGCGACCGAATCTTCTCGTGATACTTCACATGGAGTATGGACTCACAGTGGAATTACTGTAAAAGAATGGGCGGGGCACAATGGGTTCATGTCACAGGCAGCAAGCACATCAAGGAGCATGCGTTTTGACCAGTGCCGTTGAAGACCGTAGACGGCAGAAGTCTCTTTTTTCCTAGTCGTCAGTCCAGCCTCCGAACGCAAGAAAAAGGAGACGTTTGCTGACGGGGAACAGTAGAGTTAAATAAGGTGGCTTACTGAAGTTTTCCGAAAAAAAAGATCAAGATTTTGAAATCTGTGAAATTAAAGCATCGGGATGTCTTTTCTGAAGTGTCACTGCAATTGATGTAAAATGTAATTTTACCTAACAAATAAATGGAAACCAGGGAAAAATGCTAAATATAGTGACTGAGCTCCTGGAGGGCGGTCTGGAAATTAGACATTTCATAGAACCTTTTTCTCAAAGACTAGCCATACGAACCCACCTAAAAAGTTCAGGATTTTCATATGGAGAAATAATCATGTACATTTTTTTCGCATATGGCAAAAACGTCGATTTTGTTATTTTGATAATAACGGAAAAATGTCTGATAGATCTTTTTTTTTTCAATGTTGACGGTTTCTCCTTCGTATTGTTTACTTATTCCCAAAATTTTAACACTGCTCGGCGGCTACGTTTCCAGTCCCCCCTCCATAAGCTCAGTCACTATATCTAGCATTTTCCACTCATTTGCATTCATTTGTGAGGTAACTAACACTTCAGAAGAGACATCCTGTCGCTTTTGTTTCACAGAATTGAAAATCTTGATCTTTTCCTTCGGAAAACGTTAGTAAGCCACCTTAAGGTTGTATATATTAAAAAAAAAATAGTTCATCGAAAATAGGTATAAATTGTGAATGTAAAATAACGATTTTCAGTGCTGCAGAAATATTTTGGCAGAACTTTCTGCCTTCTTCAATGCAAGGTTTACATGAAATGCAAATCTGAATCAGACGATTCCTGATTCATGAGATTGAAATCTGATCAGATTTGCGTCTTGCATGTGAACACTTGCAATGAAGAAGCAGAAGCAGATACAAGAATTTTCAGGAAAATAATATTTCAATGTGAAATAGAACCTGGCATGGAAATTTTTACAATATACTTTACTTTAGATGGAATATCACTCTAAGTGAGTATGCGGAAAGTTTCTATACACTATGAACAAATCCTCGGCCAATTCTTTGTTTCAGAGTAATTAGAATTTATATGTTTTGTCGTTGGTTTCAAGTTGGAGGCCCTGTCTCCTTCAACACTAATTGATTGCAGATAATTTTGGAATAATTTTTAGAAAGAGACTGAACGACGAAAGGAAAATGAATAAATGTATCTTTATTTTCTCAGAGGGTCCTTATTTTGTACAACCTAACTCTTTTGATGCAGAGTTTAACCATTTTGGGGGCTGCTTCCGAACACCTACATATAGCTCCTGTTAACGGAAGAAAAGCTTTAGGCCCGTTTCAAACGTCAAACTTTACATGTGCCGAATGTAATGTAAATCTGTAAAATGAGGGGTTTTTTGTTTAATATGAATACATGATGCAGCAGATAACCTAGTAACCTTTGTGGCTGTCTTAGTTGGTGTTTATAGAAGAATCCGCCTTACAAGAAGGGGTTTCTCTCTACTAATTAAAAAATTCATTAATCAGTAGGTAGTTTTGGGGAATAGTGTGTGTGTGGATGGTGAGTTGAGGGAAAATCATAGACAAAAGTTATGGTTAGTCTGTAAAATGAGGGGGAGATGTTCACAAAGCAAACTCTCAACCCCACAATAAAGTTAACGAAAGAAAGAAACTCTGTGTGAAATTAAAATTGTAATCCCAGAAACAGTCAGATAGTACATGTACGAAAAACTAAATCACGTAGGAGGGATTAATAAATATTTGACCACGAAAAATATTCGTTCTTAAAAATGGGAATAATAAAGAGACAATTGCTTCAGCCATCATCAGTTATGACAGTCAAGTCTTTTCTCCTGATTTTAGTCTTAAATCTGTGCAGACTATCTTTAGTACGCAATTCTTTGTACGTTTCGACCAGAGGAAAGGGCCATATTATCTTATCGAATGCTTTCCGTATTTAATCGTATTAAAACCAGGCATTTTGAAATCCGAATTTCTTAAATAATATCTCCCATCACAGTTTGCATTCAATGTAAAAAGTTCTTGTATTTGACTTGGGAGTAGGTTCGGTTCTTTTTTGCCTTGAACATGTGGATTGCAATTTCCTGAAGCCTTCTGTTGATCAGTGAAGGGAGTTTAGCCAGACTCAGCAGCTCGTCATACGTAGGAGGCTGATTCATTGTTGAATACTACTTTCAGGGCTCTCTCCTGTAATCTTTCAACTTTACGTTCGTCTGAGGCTCTGCATAAGTGCCAGATCGTACTGCAGTAGGTCAGTTGAGGCAAGATGGCAGCTCAGTTCGTAAGGTAGTAATTTAGCATGTAGGAGTAGGTATTAGCTTTCTTAGACGTCTTAAAACTCCTATCAGTTGGCTGTTGTAGCCTTTTCACAAACGAAACTAATATGCTCACTAAAAGTAAGTTCAGAGTCCAGGCGTACACCGAACAATTTGATGGATTTCAATTGTTTTATGCTAATAGTCCCATCTATATGAAGGTTTATACTATTATTTGCCTCAGTCCCAGAACCCAGTACTTAGCATGGATTGATATTTCTGAACATTCACTTGTAGCAGGTTTTCCCTTTACCATTTAGTAAAAGCTAGTTGTTGTCCTTCAATAGCATTTGGAGTAATGATTGCAAGTTCGAATGAGGCCTAACACTACTGTAAAGTTTTTGTACCCAATTATTCAATTATTCCATCAGGGATCAGCCCTAGTTTTGGAATTGGGCCCACACAAGGACAGAGAAAAACTCTGACCAGGGTGGGATTTGAACCCACGACCTTCAGATTAGATCACCGCTGCTCTACCGTCAGAGATAAAAGAAAATCAACTAAGAAATCTTTTCCACTACTACTTCAATCAATTAATCGGGACGAGATCGGTTATCAATAAGAATAAAAAACCGTGAAGTTTGCGAAGTACAGCCTAGGAGACAAAGAAACGCAAAAGAACAGCAAATTTCAAAAAGAATTAATCAAAGTATGTAAACATATTAGATATCAGTGTTGCTAGATAGATCTTTCTCTTTCTTGCAGTTATATAAACAATAGGGACCTTTAGATTCTACGACGAGGACGAGAACAAGTACGAGTTTTGACTGGCAGTTTTTAGCGAAAATACTTTAAGAATGTATATCCCGTACGATTAATCGTACTCCTTTTTAGCAGTATAGGTTGCTCAGTTATTATTATTGCTGTTACCTGGGCCTTTTTCCGAATCAAAAAATGCAAAAACCGCTACCGTATTGTTGCCTTGTTCTGACACGACGACATTTTTGCAAAACCTCGTACTAAAATGACGACGGTTACAAGTTTTTCCCGCAAAAATGACGCTGGTTAGCGCGCAATCACTGTTGTTCTATGAGAAAATCTCGTAGTCGTTCTCGTCGTAGAATCTAAAGCTCTCTAATGTCCTAGCGGAGGAGGCGATTACATTCCTTATTATGGAGCAGGAGGGGTGTGACTACAGGGCAGCTACAGGCCTCGCCTTAGGAACTCTAACACCTAAAGCTAATCTGTACCACGATGAATGGCAAGAGCTGCTAAATCTGCAAAAAGCGCGTCCATCGATGACAACATCAATCACGCGACGTCAGGGTCCAAAGATTTATACACCGATCATCAGACGTCTTTTTCTTTCGTGACGTCCCTTGGCCTTGCGATGGCGATGCGAACGACATGCTGAATTGAACTACCGAACCACCCGAATTCTCGTTCTTGGCTGCCAGCTCACCGATCCTAAAAAAAACCTTAAAATGTTATTAAAAAGATGCCAGAAAAAATAGCACGATCAAAGGCCAAAGAAGTGAACCTACGAGCGCGTGAAGAACCGGCCTTGAGATCGGAAGCCGGATGTCACCTTAGCCTAGACGACTTAGGGCCGTCAACAACTTATCAATAATGAAAGCTCTCGTAGGACCACCCAACCTTTCAACTTGTGCACATATGCGCTGGACGACAGACAAGATTTAATGGTTGACGGAGCTACAATAGGCCTCATCACGGTTTGACCGCCATTTTGACGGGTAGGCAAAGTGTAAAGAATTTGTAGTGTTTATATGGGGATCCGATGTCAAATAATTTTCGTTAAACGCTAGTTCTAAAAAAAAAATATGAATCGCGAACTGAAGGTACAGAGTAAAGGATTATACAGACCAGCTTTTAGGAACCAGCCTTCGTTAAAAGCTGCGAGGTAGCGTTTTCGATTTTTCTGTACTTTTGGCTGTAATTGTTATTGAAAATTCGCTGGAAAAAATTACAGACAAATATATGGAAAAATTGAAAAAGCTGCCGGGCATCTTCTGTAAAAGGTTAGTGCCTAAAATTTGGTCTGTAAGGCCTTTTGCCCTGTACCTTCAGTTCTTAATTCATATTTTTTTTTAGAACGAGCGTTTAACGAAAACTATTTGACATCGGATACCCATATAAACACTACAAATTATTTACGCTTTGCCTACCCGTCAAAATGGCGCTCAAAACCGTGATAAGGCTTATCTTGGACAGAATAAAATGGAATAGCAAACCTTCGGAATAGATAGAAAATTTGTCGTCTGGCAATCTGGCTTCCTGCTTCACCGAGTCAAGGGTAATGCCCGCGAATTGTAAAACGGTATGAGGGCCGACGGTTTGTTTCCTCTGCTATAGGAACCCCCGAGATACTTGTACAAATTGAGAAAACTATTCAATTCGGCCTGGCATTTCTCTTCGTTGTCGGCAATAAAAAGAAAATCGTCTAAAGTATGTAAAACCCCTGAAGCGCCAAGTCGATGCAAAGCCAGCCACTCCAGTGCCGTACTAAAAGCTTCAAAAATTGCACAGGAAAGAGAGCAGCCCATGGGAAGACAGCGATCATAACAATACAAGTTCTTCCAATTCATATCTCAATTTATATTCATTAGGATGGATAGTTATTATGCGAAACGCCGATTTGACATCCGTTTTGGCCAAAAAAAAACCAGCCCTTGTCCGTTTGAGAAAAGCAATTGCTTCTTTTATGGAAGCATATCTGACCGAAGAACAATCAACGGGAATAAAATCATTGGCAGAGGAACCGTGAGGGTATGATACGTGAGGGTATGATTCCGAATTTCGGAAGGATCCTTTTATGCCTGAGGCGAACAATGAAAGATTAGGAAAGGTGGGACAGTGAAGGGGCCCGCGATACGACCGGCCTCACGTTCCTTGTTTAATTTGTTTAATTTTGCTAAAACAATGTGTGGTTTCTCGAAAGCGCCTTTTAGATTACGAGATTCAAAGGTCGCCCACATAACTAATACGACAACCGAAAGAAAAACCCCAAAGTAGAAAATGTTTGGAGTCAGCATGCAGGGTATCCGGAATATCCGGTTAAAAGAAAATCAAGCCTGTCTATCCTTAAGGAAGTGGCCGGATTGCTGTGTGGAATTCGTAACGACTGGTCCGTCTTTGGAGAAAGTGGCACTATGTT
>NC_090876.1:43278090-43328090 GCF_036669935.1 Montipora foliosa
TAATAATAATAATAATAATGATAATAATAAGTGTCAAGTTTGTTTTAGTGCTGGCGTATAAATCAAATCAAATCAATTTATATTTAAACATAGGTTGGTTTTTGAGGACCGGGCAAAATGGAGTACCAAAACAAAAATCTCTCAGAGCAGAGTAGAGAAGGGGGAGGGTCACAGTCCAGTTTTAATTTCATTCACAGTCCAGTTTTAAAAGCTAACCTTAGGCCTAAGGTTAGCTTTTATGAATATTTGGGATACTTCCTGTATTGGTAAAACAATGACTTGTGACCTGTGACGTGTGAGAGAACTGGTGACGACTCACAAAATTAAAACTGGACTGTGAATAAAATTAAAATTGGACTGTGAGAAATTAAAACTGGACTGTGACCATCCTGGGCCATCGGAAGAACCAACAAATTAAAATCAACCTTTTATGTGACACCAAGTCTGGGAACCGATCCCGTGTCACATTGTTGAAAGGCGAATGATCGTTACACAGCGCTATCCCTGTTGCCTGACTGTTCTCTGTTCCCTAACTGAGTCTGATCATGAAACTGTCGGTAAATGATGATTCTTTTCCTTTTTTTACCCCAACAAGGACTTTCTCTTTTCTCCCGAAACTCCGAGAATGGTGAACGCCAAGTGTGCATTGAATCCTTCAACGGTCATATTCTGACTGTCAGTGACTCGGATCAAGTGATTTTCCAGGTGAGTAAAGTCAGTTGTTTCCTGTGTTCAGACCGGGTGAACGAACGAACAAACGAACGGAACGTGCATAAACTATTTGAGACCGTCCCTTTCGAGCCGGATCAGGACTTTAGAACACACTTGAGTGAGCATGAAAGTGCGTCAAACAGTTTGATAAGGAAACTGTTGAGAAAGGAAGAAAGCTCAAAAGCAGGAACTGAGAGGCATGGTGTGGAGCCTCTTGTGAACGTACGTTTCCATAATTTCCATAATATGTTAGGGAGACTTTTTTTCAGACCGGTGGGGGTGGGGGGGGGGGGAGGGAGGGTTTGAATAGGGTGGCTAGTCACCCCCCATTTGGGTTTCTTTCTTTTTTTTTTTTTTTCTATTTATCTGCTTTTTATGGTAATTTTATTTCTGCTGGATAAGATACTGTTTACCTGACGTGAAAATTAATGAAAAACATAAACAAAGTCAAAATAGCAGCCTAAACTATCTGAAATTTTGTCAGAGTATATTCTTCGATTCTTGCAATTCACCCCCCTCAAAATATTGCGAGATCCGCCAATGCGCCTTTTCTCTTTGCATGTTAAAGAACTTGTTAGTTAAGGAAAGGACAACTAAAAAAACTGAAGGCAAAACCTGCGCACTTATTTTATTGAAATACTTTTCTTTGTAGTATATCTTTAAAAAGCAACATCAAATATATCATCAGTTTTTTAAAGACTTTGAGGACAAGGCGCCAAATTCTTTGTTCTCTTTCCAAACGTTTTATTCAAGCTAAACACTTGTTACATCCTCGGGCGCTTGGCATTCACCCGTTCGGTCGCACATCAAAATTTCGCCGTACTATGACGAAAAATGTAACGAGATCACAACAAACTTGAGTGAATCTCCCTTAATTGGTGCACACATGGTATAATATTTAACAATTATTCCTTGAGCCCGAATGGGCTCTGAGTCAATAGCAGAGGCCATGAGGGCGAGAGGAATAACTGTTTTAGTAAAATCCAACCAGTTGGTCAAAAAATATCGAGACAGAACATCTTTCGCTAGTTAAAGCTAAACTTTAACTGTTGTTTTGGTTTTCAAAGCCGGCGCTTTTCGCTACTAGTGGGCTATAACAGGCTATAACAAATAGCCTACTAGTAGCTAACCAATCAGAACGCAGCATTGATAATAGACCACTAGTTGGATTTTACTAAATAGATTTAGCCAAGCCTAAAAGCGCAGGTCCCGGGTTATTTATCTCATTTGCGTCGATTTGAAAACATGGTTCCTCAAAAACCTATGAATCTAATTAATTTTTCTGGAATTAATTGTTTATAGCAATGTGGCTTAGAATATCTCATTATATATGTTATAAAATAAGCTTTTTAGCAAAAAAGAAAAAAATCAGTATAAAAACCAAGGACTTTTCAGAGTAATAACCGTAAGTACAAAAATTTGCAAAAATATTGTTCTAATACAAAAAGTTGACAAGAAGTTTTTAAAATTTAGTTCACCAATATTTCAACCAAATTTGGCTAAAAGAAAAGAAGAATCCGTGAATTCTTTTTAGAATTTTTTTTTAAAATGATATGTGTCGACACTTGTTGTTTGTCCATGACGACAAAAAGGGATTGTGTTTGGTGTAATAAATTACGCTTCAGACTTCGATGGGCAAAATAATATGCAAATAGATCATTCAAAACTTTTTAAAACCAAATAGAAGTCCAAAATATAAAGTTTCGAGGTTAATTTGACGATCTAGCGCGATTTCCGACGCGAAACAGACGGCCACGAAGTAGTTCGTGGACTTAAAATAAACATGAGCTCAAAATAGTGGCTTGAACGCCAATTGTTTATCTTCATCACTTACCTCAATTCCACTGTTATTTTCCTGCTGCCGTTCTAAAATTGCTTGAAATTGTTTCTCTGATATTTTTGCCCATCCTTTAGCAAAGGTTTTTCAGTGAAAAATCATTTTGAACATTCTATAAAAAGCAATTATGTTTCCACAAACGAACCACAAATAGCCCTTCACTGAGGCGGCCATTTTACTCCGAGCTCTAAAGTTGAGCCAGCGATTTGGTCACGTGATACTGGTCACATTTGGCATACATGGAGACGTGGACGTACCGACGGACGGACGGTCGCATGGTGACGCAGTAGCTAAAACCACAATTTCCCGCATCGATAGCTTACCATATTTTCTTAACCATGGTGTGTCGCGCGCGTGCCTTCGGCGCACGGAGCTCCGCTAATAGGGGGCTTTAGCACGACACGTTTTGGTCAACACGGACGCCAATCAGCCGAGGCGAGACTGGGTCGAGACTGGCGTCTGTGACTTGACTTGTTTGTATTAAGCATGTCGCGTCAGGAATTTTACGGCATCGCTACTTAATTGTAGAGCAGGTTTTATTCTTTGTCTGCTTTCCAATACTGAATCAAAACTTCTTTAAGAAAGATATGGGATATGCTTTTTTAGAGCTACGATCAAAGATTGATTTCAGAGGATGAACTTATTGTTTTATTGGAAGAGAACACGGCTAGAAATTCTTAATCCAGTTACGATCGATAATCCTGAAATGATTCTGAATGTAAAGCAAAGTTTAGATCTGCCAGTGTTAGCTGATTTGTCCAATCCATTTTGGTACATTTCTGTAAAGGAAAGCAAATGACAAATAAAAATGAAGGGTTCCAAAAAAGAAATTAAATTTGACGGTCATTAATTTTTTTCAAAATTTAACATGGTCGTTTTGGAAACGTCTTAGCGTTGCCAGCGCATTAAAATTTAAGACCATAGAAAACAAACAGAAGCACGTACAAAACGATATATCAAGGAAAACAAATATTTTTCAAAACAGACTTACTCTAGGTTTTTTGGCAAGATGAGTCTCGCCGTCTGCAGCGCTGTTTTTCATCAGGGGGTAGAACCACAGGAAGAGAACCCAAAGGATGCGAGAGCGCGTGACTTCACGTTATTTTGAGATGGTTGTAATGGCCGATTCAACTGATCGAGGAAAATGTTCCCTAAAAACTTCAAATCGTGATGTTTCTTTTCGAAAATTCATTTTATGGACAGCCAGATAAATAAAGTTCACTCACCTACTATTTTCTGCGTTGTCCTGAGTGATTTGATGGGTTTTTGGGACGCTTCGATTTCCTCTTCAGATCCCTCGCGTCACCACATACAATATAAATAGACCTTTGACAAAGAAGAGTTTCTTTCATAAATAATAGGAATTAGAAAGTTGATTGTCCAGCATCAAGACAAAAACAGAGTTATTCTACCTAAGATGAACTTTTCTTCTCGAGTTTTTGTTTTTCGCCACAGACGCCAAATAGCCAGCTTTGAGGTTTGTGACTTGATGTCTGTGACTTGTGACGTCACTTTCTTTGTAAAATCACTTCCAGTCGCCGTCCTTGTTGACAAAACGTCTAGTGCTTTAAGCTCCCTGATAACAAAACGCACAGTAGCTTGAGAACGGCTTGTTGCAAAAACAGCTCGTAACATTTGCCGCAAATTACAGCGGAAATATGTTGAATGGAGAGCGGTCCTAAACACTCGGATAAACACCCTCATAAGCGGGTTTGCTATCCCTGCTCCACAAAGAGTTCTTGTTAAGATGTAAATTGAGATCTTCAATCTGACTGCAATTCTTTTTCTTTTTTATTTACAGCCTCTGCAAGGCCGCTCGTGCCATGACACTGGCATGGTCTTTCCGTTTCTTTTGTCACAAAAATATGATAATGACGAATTATTGTTCTCCTTCAAACACAATAGTACAAAAATGATGCTTGTATGTTCATGTAAGAGCAATACCCTAACACTCAAAAAAATCAATGCTAAACAACCTGCTACGAACCCAACAACCCTCTTTATTGCTATCCCGGAATATTAACCGGACATAAACCGCCAACCCCCTAAAAGAGATATATATATAATTTTTTTTTGGTCAAAAAAGTATTCAAAGTTATGGAGAAAGCAATACCTCATTTTAAAGCTAAGAAAATAAGCATTGCAGTAAAAGGACATGCAAATAGAAGCGATTCACAGAACATCACGAAAAAAAGTTCTCCACATAAATCTTTAATCATTTCAATGTTGACTATGAACTTTTGGTTGAGAGGAAGAAATCTCTGTAAATTTAATTTTATCAGCTTTCTTGGTTCCAAATAATTTTGATAAAAATCACACAAAGCGTAAATTTTAGACGTAATTAGATGAGCAATCTTCCCTGTTAGCAGAGGTCTGTTTTTTGCGTTTTCTGGGCTGACGAGTGTGGGAAAAGGGACTTCTGCAATGAATCGAAACTCACTGTGTTAATCATGCGCGGCGAATATTTAGCGGCCGAATCTTCTCGTGATACCTTACATGGAGTATGGTATGGATTGGGCTCACAGCGGAATTACTGTAAAGGATTGGGCGAGACACAGTGGGTTCATGTCACAGTCGGCAACCACATCAAGGGGCATGCGTTTTGACCAGTGCCGTTGAAGACTGTAGACGTCAGAAGTCTCTTTTCTCGTACTCGTCACTCCAGCTTCCGAACTCAAGAAAAAGGAGACGTTTGCTGACGGGGAACAGTACAGTTAAATAAGCTGGCTTACTGAAGTTTTCCAAAAAAAAAAGATCAAGATTTTGAAATCTGTGAAATTAAAGCATCGGGATGTCTTTTCTGAAGTGTCACTGCAATTGATGTAAAATGTAATTTTACCTAACAAATAAATGGAAACCAGGGAAAAATGCTAAATACAGTGTCTGAGCTCCTGGAGGGCGGTCTGGAAATTAGACATTTCATAGAGCATTTTTCTCAAATACTAGCCGTACGAACCCATCTTAAAACTTCAGGATTTCCATATCGAGAGAAATAATCATGCATAGAAATAAATAGTTAAATCTATTAGACATTTTTTCCGCATATGGCAAAAACGTCGATTTTGTTATTTTGATAATAACTGAAAAATGTCTGATAGATCTTTTTTTTCAATGTTGACGGTTTCGTATTGTTTACTTATTCCCAAAATTTTAACCCTGCTCTGCGGCTACGATTCCAGTCCCCCCTCCAGAACCTCAGTCACTATATTTAGCATTTTCCACTCATTTGCATTCATTTGTGAGGTAACTAACACTTCAGAAGAGACATCCTGTCGCTTTTGTTTCACAGAATTGAAAATCTTGATCTTTTTCTTCGGAAAACGTTAGTAGGCCACCTTAAGGTTGTATATATTAAAAAAAAAAAAGTTCATCGAAAATAGGTATAGAGAGCAGGAGAAAAAATAAATTTTGAGTGTAAAATAACGATTTTCAGTGCTGCAGACATGTTTCAGCAGAACCTTCTGCCTTGGTCAATGCAAGTTTTACATGAAATGCAAATCTGAATCAGACCGGTCTTAAAGTCTTTAAGTCGATTCCTGATTAATGAGAATGAAATCTGATCAGATTTGTGTCTTGCAAGCGAACACTTGCAATGAAGAAAGCAGGAGCAGATAGAAGAATTTTCAGGGAAATAATATGTCAATGTGAAATAGAACCTGGCATGGAAATTTTTACGATATGCTTTACTTTAGATGGAATATCATTCTAAGCGAGTATGCGGAAAATTTCTATACACTATGAACAACTCCGCGGCCAGTTCTTTGTTTCAGAGTAATTAGAATTTATATGGTTTGTCGTTGGTTTCAAGTTGGAGGCCGTGTCTCCTTTAATACTAATTGATTGCATATAATTTTGTAATAATTTTTAGAAAGAGCCTGAACGACGAAAGGAAAATGAATAAATGTATCTTTATTTTCTAAGAGCGTCCTAATTTTGTACAACCTAACTCTTTTAATGCAGAGTTTAACCGTTTTGGGAGTTGCTTCCGAACACCTACATATAGCTCCTGTTAACGGAAGAAAAGCTTTAGGCCCGTTTCAAACGTCGAACTTTACATGTGCCGAATGTAATGCAAGTGAAAAAAAAAAATCTGATGTTCGACGTTTGAAACCCGCATGAAACGGGCCCTAGCAATGTTTAAAAAACGAGCATCAGTCTTTCATTTGGGTTTTAAGACCCGATAAAACCACGCTGCTAATTTTTTTAAAACGACTTTAAAAAAAACATTCCACAAAAAGCGTGTCCCTCTCAGTTGACTCTGAAAAATGGTTTGAATTTTGAGAGGGTAATATTAGCATACCAAAAAAACAAGCTATGCCTCATTAGTATTCTTTATATAAAGAATACGAACGAAGATGGATTGTTTTGTCAGGATATAACGTTCATGCACGTGACGACATTGATAGGATGTTAGGCTCATGAATTTTGAATAAATTTTTAAATTTGCTTTATATAACAGGGGCTCATAACCCAGCAGTTTAAGGTGTTTTCCATTTTTCGAATGACTCTTGCTAGATTTTGTGGGAATAAAGAAACGTACCGGCATTGCATTCCGTGCACTAATTTTGCATTTAGCACGAGCGTGACTTCTAAGGTTACGGACTAAAACAGGAGCGTTGCGGTCCTTAGGCCATCGTCGCCATGTCGGATGAGGCACAAAACTCTGTTCTTATAATCCTTTCTCATGTCTCGATGCAACGGTTGCAAACACCGAATACATAAAAGTGTATAAAAAGCCTGATATGTCCACGAAATGTTAGGTTTAATTTTTAATAGGTTTTTAAAGGTATAAAATACAACAAGTGAAGTCAGGTATTTAAGCAGGTGCATCAGCTAGCGGCGAATTCTAGACTGAAAACACTATACGAAGCTCACATTCCTTGAAATGAAGGCAAAAGGTATTGCGATAGACAATTGAGAATAACGTTAATATTGTACACCGTCTACCATCATTGGAGCGAAAAAAAGAATTCAATACAGCCCTAATTGTTCGCAGGATTTGTCATCCTAGAGACGAAAAATGATATTAATTAAAATTGAAAAAAATCTGTCCAGGGGCCAATTGCTTAAAACCTGGTTAGCGCTAACCGTTGGTTAAGAGGTAACAAAACCTATAGGTTTCCATGGCATTTAACGCTGGTTCGCGCTAACCATGCTTTGAGCCACCTGGCTGGTTGCCAGTTACAGCATTTTAAAATGAAAGTATGGAAAGTTACAGGTATTAACAAATAGGATTTTTTTCCAATCCATTAAGTTAATTTTAACGCTTTTCCTCGAGTTCATATAAATGGGTCATCATCATATCAAAAAATGTGACTCTTTTTATTTCCGACTTTCAGAAGACGTGTGTGCAGTTAAAATGGACGCACGCACGGTTGCCAACGCTTAATATCGTAAGATCTTTAATTAAACATGAAATAAATTAATGGGGTGAATTCTAGGCTTCTATAATGATGAATTAATCTGTTATCGTCAGGCATATGCTTGCATATTACTTGTACACTTAATATGTCTTAAGTAACCAAATATATAATTTCTAAACTTTTGCAACTTAAATTTAGTAACTGGTTTGGTCATGACTTCAGCTACCATATCGGCAGTAGGATAATACTTAATGATTATCTTGCCTGCATTCTGCGTCCTGCGAATGAAATGGTATCGAACATCAATATGTTTCGACCTCCGTTGATTGACTGGGTTCTTGGACAAGGCGATTGTTCCTTAGTTGTCCTTAAAAATCGAGACAGGGCCGCTTACCTCACCAATGTCCTTTATCATTTGAGTGAGGTACATACCTTCGGACTGCTGCTGCCATAGCAATATACTCAGCTTCACATGATGATAGAGCCACTGTTGGTTGTTTCCTTGATTTCCAAGAAATAAGAGGACCGGCTCTGTTCAAACTGAAACAGTACCCACTGATACTTAGTCTGTCATCTGTAGATGACGCCCAATCAGCATCACTGTAACCTGTCAGTTTAAGACCATCATCACACTTTCCATAGCACAATTCAAAATCAAGAGTCCCCTTCAAGTATCGCAACACATGTTTTAAAGCTATCCAGTGTCCCTTCATGACAGCAACCAGGAATTGTAACAACTTAGTAACAACCCAGCATATGTCTGGTCTGGTGCATGTCATAGCATACACCAAACTACACACTGCCTCACGGTATCGTCTAGGATCCACAGGGGTTTCACCATCAAACTCAAGCTCTGTTCTGAAGGTGTAGACCTTGGCTTACAATTAGACATCTCAAATCTCTCAAGCTTTTATCTTTTTTCATTAAAACACACGACAGGGGACTGGGACTAGTTGTGCATGCGCCTTCCAATTGAAATGATGTCAGATTACCATTAAAAGAGTTACTTCAAAGAACCAACCATGCAACCTCTAAGGCTCTTTGAATAGAAAGCTTCCTTAACACCCATTGTTTTTCTGTAGTTAAGTGACACCCCCCTTAAGACAGTTAACATTTTTGTGTTAAATGTTCCTGACCTTGTGCACTATTTTTATTATTATTATTATTTTTTTTGTGGTGAACAAATCCTCTTTGTATAAGACATGCTCCCTTTCTTGAGAAAGCATCAAGAACACTCTGAGACACACCGACTGGAGACATGATTACGCAGTCAAACACACTTAACTTCGTAAAATTCAGTCTTGGGGCCAGGTCTACAACCACATCGCAGTCTTCTGCTATAGTGTTTGTCTGGCTCTGTAAAATAAACAAAAAAATAATAAACACCTAAATTCACTTTGGAGTGGGAGCAGTGGAACCGCACGAGGAAAGATCCAGCTTGAGGCTTAACCATGAAAGTGACTTTGAGCACCACGCTGGAAATGCAAGCTCTGTAAGGTTGTCGATAGCTTTCATACGTTGTGTGACATTGTGTACATTTTGCTTTCATAACTCCGTTATTAAGATTCATTGGCTGTCTATAATCGGATTAGGGATGAATCGCTCACCTAGTTTAAGGAGGTTCGAAAGGGTTTTTCGGTGTTTGTGAAACGATGAAAGATGCCAAAGAAGGATATTTCATAGTGTAGGCCAACTACAAAAATCTTTACAACTCTATTGTTAGATAATACTTTAAGGGCACTTGTGACGTCATATCGGTTACCATGGCAACACGCCAGGTCCACAAAAAAGCCCTCTAAATTTCGAATTATGAAACTTATCTGAAAACAAAGTCGGTGACCTACCGGTTTTATTTCTTTGTTGGAAATTTCCCTAAATTCTTTAAATTCTTAGGGAGTCTGACAAAAAGTTATCGAGTAGAATTTAAGATACATCGAAAAAAGACGTTTCATAGTTTACAGAAAATTTTTCTAGAAAACTTTACCCCACCTTTTTTATTTGATACGTGAATGCAAAAAATCAAGATAGGTCACCGAGCAAAATTTCAAGATAAACACATTTTTTTTTCCGCTGGTTTTATTTCGGGTTCGCGTGATCATCAATTTCACTGGCAAAGTATCGCAAAAGCTTCCGTCGATAATGCACCTTCCATGTTTTTATGATGCCAGCATCTAGGGGTTGTGTGCGTGATCGTGAGGTGGTGTTCTTTGGATGAAATTCAATTTTGATATTCGAGAACATACCTTTGATTGAAGAGGGATGGCTGGGCGCATTGTCCTGTCGGTAAGTGTGCTTAAGCTTGTTGTTTAATTTGGTCAGGACGTTTATCATAATGTCTGACCTCATCCACGCCTTGTCATTACAGAAATAATGAGCCCCACAAGGACCAGAGATATCCGGCCAATTTTCCGAAACAGCGGTTTTCACTACTGCCAGTTAGGATAGGGGTTTCTTTTCCACCAGCGGTATTAACAAAAAAGGCTTCTGTGATTCCTTGCTTGGCATTTTTCCCACCTCTGCAGCGCTTGCGCCTTTCTGCAAAGGAATTCTCAGGTAGCGCATTCCACATTGTACCAGTCTCATCCTGTGACTGCCTCGTACGCACACCTCGCGTCCCGAGGAGTTTCAACTGAAGTCCAGGCGCCGTTGTTATTAGCGAGATAAAAAATATGTATATATTTATTCCAGAGCTTGAGATAACAACTTAGTGCCGCTTAACGACATAGAACACATCACTCATGTGAAGTGAACAACAACAACATGGCGGGAACACAGCTCGCAGGAGCAGTTACCTAGCTAATTGGCGGAAACTGCGGTACTGCAGTAACATGGCTCCCCAACTGTCTTTACAGTTGCAAAATATGAAAGCTTTGAACTTGCATGTAATTAGAACAAAAACTAAGCTCGAGCCCAAAAGATACTGTAAAGATCTGTTCAAACGTTGAATAAAATCAAGTGCTCACAAAAGCAAAGTTTGTCAATGTTCCTTATGTAAGCGCTAAGTATTCTTTGCTGGCTCCTCGATGGGGCCTTTTTTGGTCTCCTGGCGAACATCATCATCGCCTTTCACTTCGTCTGCAGTCACCAGTTGAACGAGTTTGTGGATAGGTCTGTTCAGATACGAAGGCGGACCTTGGCACTTCCCATGTTCGTCTAAATTTCCATTTGCCGTCAGTAACTTTATCTTTCCGACAAAACCGTCTTCACTTGGGTACACTTCTACTATTTTTCTGACTGCTCACTTCCTTCTCGCTGCTTCGTTTTCTTTATAGATCACTATGTCACCAACGGTGATGTTTTTCTTTGGCCGAACCCATTTGTGTCTAACTTGTAACATTTAAAGATATTCTTCACGCCATCTCAGCCAGAATTCATTAGCACAAAACTGCACTCTTCTCCACCTTATACGACAGTACACGTCAGGTCTTTGAAACTCTTCTGGAGGCGGTAACACTCGTTTGGGTTTCATAGTTAGAAGGTGGTTAGGCGTTAATGGCTCGGGGGCTTCTGCGTCAGACAGGTAGTCAACACTGAGAGGCCTTGACTCCACGATACACTCCACCTCCGTCAGAAATGTTCGCAAAGTTTCATCATCGAGTTGGTTTCCAACTATCATTAGGAGAGGTTCAAGAGCGTTGCGCACCGTGCAAATTAAACGTTCCCACGGACCTCCCATGTGACTACAGTGTGGTGCATTGGACTTGAATGAGATCCACTCACATTTATTACTCAACAAGTACTCTTGGACGTGGTCTTGAATTTTCTCGGATAATGCTGTTTTGAGCTCGTTTCGCGCACCAATGAAGTTGGTTCCTTGGTCGCACCTCAGTTGTATCACTGCGCCTCTGCGATTCATAAAACGACTTAGTGCATTGATAAATGACGAACTGTCAAGTGAGTTGGCAGTCTCCAAATGAACACTCCCGATCCCATACACGTAAAAAGTACTCCATAACTTATCCTTGCACATTTGCTGGAGAATTTCCTTTCCTTTGAGCGTTACAGGAGCTAAGTATCCATTGGGATCATAAATAGAGCCGACAACTGATAGCACCCCTCTTCTGGTTAAAGGGCGATCGCGAAGCTCGATACGGAACCGGAAGCTGTCGCTTTTGACGCTAGTGTATCTACAGCTAAGTTCAGTTCCTTGATACCCTTCGCATGATCTTCTGCTGGAATAGCTTCAAGAACTTTCTTCTTGTTCGAGACTATCTTGTGCAATCTGAGACAGGCTTTTTCACAGATGCCTTGACTGGCTGGCTTTAATCAGATGTATGGCCTCAGAAATGGTTGGCACAGATTTAAGCCCATCATCGACATAGAAATTCTTGCTTATGAATGTAGCTGCATCGGCACCGAATTCTTCTTTAGCATCATCTGCTGCTCGTCTGAGCCCATAGTGCGCACAACCTTGGGAACTGCTGGCGCCGAACAGATGAGCTTTCATACGGTACTCGGTTACTTTCTTCGACGGGTCTCCGTTCAGCCACCTAAAGAAACGCAATAGGTCTCTGTGTTATTCCGAGACCGCAAACGGATGGAACATACTCTTTATGTCCGTCATGAAGGCAACACTTTCCTGGCGAAAACGACACAGGATCCCCAACAGATCATTCATAAAATCAGGACCTTGCAGCAGGTAGTCATTGAGGCTGACACCATTGTACTGCGCTAAACAATCAAATACTACGCGTATCTGTCCTGGTTTTTGAGATGGTAGACTCCTGCATGAGGAACATAGTTAACTTTGGCATCTTGTACTTAAAAACGATCATCAGGGACTCTTTCTGCACATTGTTAAGTTAGGTTCTTCATAAGGGTCTGGTAGTCTGCAAAGAACTTTGGATTTTTTTTTAGTCTTGCATTCAGTTGGTTCCATCTTTTTACAGCAAGCTGACAGTTGTTGGAAAGACACGCGTTGTCAGGTCTCAAGGGAAGTGGCATTTCGTACCGTCCATGAGATTGCTTCTTCACACCATTCTCTCGGATCTTCAGAAATCTCTCATCTTCCACGGAATAGGGTTTCTTCTTGTCACCTGTCTCAGCAAAGTCAGTTTCCAACACACGAAGAGCTTTCTCTGGGTCAATGATCTCTTTAGCCTTTGTAGAGAATGCAAAGCCGCTTGGAATTTCTGACACTTGGAATCTATTGCACACACCTTCTTCTCTATCTTCTCTGTTACTTGACTTACAGACTCTTTCGATCACACCCCAACCAAGTGCAGTTCTCAGAGCATACGGCTAATCATCTCCACCAGCAACTATTTGTCTCTGTCGGATAGCCTTTGGACAGTTGTTACCAATCGAGATAGAGATCTCTGCGTCCGGATGGTATGGTGTTAATCTGTCGGCAACGTTCTTCAGATTTTCCCATTCTGTAGCAACTCCAGGCTTTGGGATCTCTGACCGATTGGCTGAAACAACTTTTCGGCTGAAGGCCACTGGCATCTTCACAACACATTCTCTGCGGTAATCTAGAACTTCCAATCCAGAGATATGGCTGGTTTTTACCCTTGCGTTCTGCTCTTGCATTGTCGTCAACAGGAGTTCGGTTGATGGACCTTCCAGATTGAACCGTTCGCACAAAGTCTGGGACACAAAACTAACATTTGAATGGTCGTCAAGGACTGCATACTGCAAGATTTATTTCTCTGGCTGACCCACTGGCTTGACCCATACTGGTACAATCAAGGTATGATCAAATCCATCTCCTTGGTCAGGAAGCATACATACACTCACACAATCGGAAACAACGCCATCGACTTGTGATTGTTCCTTATGAAGGCAGGTGGGGTGCATCCCTGAGCACGTTTTACACTTAAACCTTTCTTTGCAATCTTTCACTTGATGACTTTTACTGATTGCACAGCCCATACATAGACGTTCACGAAAGAAAAGGTCTCTCCTTTCGCTTAATGGCTTCTTGTAGAAATCTTCACAGTCGTCTAACTTATGTCTTTGACCGCAGAACAGACATTTGCTTGAGTCAGTCGGACCAGAGCGCTTTTGCTTGTTTGGCTCTTTAGGGTTCGGGTCATGGTTGACACCACTCTTGCCAGATGTAGGCAGAGAACTAGCTATGTCCTTCTCATACTTCCGTTTCTGATTTCTTACAGGTTTTGAAGTGGTTGGTCTGATCATGCCTTCAAGTTCCGGGATATTTGCTCTTTCTGCTGCCTCTCTGACAAATTCGGCAAACTTGAGAAAGGAAGGATAACTGGCTTCACCATTAGCGTGCCTCCATTGTTTAATTACATTTCTCCACTTGACATCCAGATACGGTAGGGTAGTTTGGCTAACAACTTCATCACGTTTTCATTTGGATAGTCTAAGATGGAAAGTCCTGAAATAGTTTCCCTTGCTGCTAAAACCTTATCCAATAGGTCTGAAAACTCTCTCAGGCCTGAAGCATCCCTTGGAATTTATCTTGGGCCATTTCTCAAGCTGGTTAATGGAAGTTGTATTCACAACATTGCAATTTCCATACCTCTCCTGCAACACAGATCTGGCCTTCTGGTATGCATCTTCTGTTCCAATCAGAAGACAATGTTCTTTATATAAAGAGAAAAAACTAAAGGAATAATTATACGTGCACGTGCTCGTTGGCATGAGCATGGGGAAAAGAGCACAAAATAGTTTTTAAACTTCCAAAAAAGAAATCATATAAAAAAGCATATAAGAAAACTTCACATAAGCGGAGTAATAAAAACAGATCCATTTTGTATATTAAAGGAGCAAGAAAGGTTCTACAAAAACTTGTATAAAAGCAGTACTACTGATCCAGATCTTGCATTTAAAATTGATTCTCTCCTAAACGATTTAAATATACCCGCACTTTCTGAAGACCAGAAAAAAATTTGTGAAGGCAATATTTCAGCAGAAGAATGTTTTCGTCTCCTAGATAGTTTTGACAATAATAAAACTCCTGGTAATGACGGCATTCCTATTGAATTTTATAAGACATTTTGGTCAGTAATTAGCGATAGCTTTATAAACTGCATTGATGAACCTTTGAAAAAGGTGAGATGTCTAGCTCTCAAAAACAAGCAATCATTACACTAATTGAAAAGAAAGGGAAAGATCGTTCACTTTTAGAAAATTGGTGTCCAATCTCCCTCGTTAATGTAGACACCAAAATAATGACGAAAGCAATTGCATCGAGAATTAAAAATGTCTTGCCGGATATTATTCATCCTAATCAGACAGGATATGTAAAAGATCGGTTTATAGGCGAAACTATATGATCTATTTATGATGTTATGGACTTTACAGTGAAAGAAAACATTCCCGGTTTAATGTTATTTATTGATTTTCAAAAGGCATTCGATTGTGTTGAATGGGAATTTCTTTTTAAATGCTTAGAGGCATTCAATTTGGTTCAGATTTCCTTCATTGGGTTAAAGTATTCTACAAAAATATACAAAGCTGTATCTTGAATAAGGGCAGGACATCAAATTTCTTTACGCTGGAACGAGGAGTTCGGCAGGGAGACCCGTAGTCTCCATATCTGTTCGTAATAGCAGTGGAAACACTGGCTATCGCCATTAGACAGAATTCGGACATCAAAGGAATTTATATCGGAGATGAGCAAGAAACGAAACTTTTACAGTATGCAGACGACACCACAGCGATATTAGCAGATACTAACTCAGCCAAAGTATTATTTGAACTACTGGACCGGTTTCGATGCATTTCCGGTATTAAAAGTAATTATTCAAAAACTGAGGGTATGTGAATAGGATCATTGAAAGAAACTAAAGAAGAACATTTTGGTATTAAGTGGCCTAAAATCCCGATTAAAGCTTTGGGGGTATATTTCACATATGATCAGAAACTATTAAAGGAAAAAAACTTTATTGAAAGGCTAGATAGTATTAAAAAACTTATTAATATTTGGTCCTCTAGGGGCCTCTCTATTTACGGTAAAGTGACAATAATTAAATCTTCTTTGATCCCAAAATTCGTCTACGTATGTTCGCTACTCCCTACACCAAAGTAATTAATTCTATTTTTTACACTAACAGCAAACTATGCAAAATTGGATTTAGAATTAATGATGCATGTACTTTTTGTAATGATGAACCTGAGAATTTATATCACCTTTTCTATAAATGCCCTCACTCCAAAACGTTCTGGACTAATTTCGAATCGTACTGGTACCTTCTATCGAATCAGCCAGTCCATCTTTCTGCGCAAAACGTTTTATTTGGAGTTTTATCAAAACAATGCCCTTTATCAAATTTATTAAACTATTTCATATTAATTGGAAAATTATTTTTGTGGGACTGCAGAAGAAGCCAAACACTTCATAAAATTCAAGCACTGCAATCGAAACTAAACATTAAATATGAAACTGAAAAAAGAGATCAACAAAAACAACTTCTTTGAAAAGAAATGGGTACTCACTCCAATATAATTAATTAAGTTATTTATTTATTTTTTATGCATGTATCTTTTTTTTTTTGTTGCTCATTGTTTTTTAATGTAAGAATATAAATATATTTAGCATCTGTAATCGTATTATTTTGTAAGTAGTGTATAAATTGGTATTGCAAGTTTAAAAAGTAATCATATTGTTTTTGTAGAGTAAGTATTGCAATTGTATTATTGTAAGTAGCACCTGTAATTGTAAGTGCATTGTATTGTAAGTAGTGTGTACGCAATTCAATTGTTAAATAGTTTTGATGGTAATAGAATGGATTTTAGTGGTTGTTAATTGTGTAATTTTTGTAAGTTGTGTAAGTAGATGTACCAGTGTTGTAAGTAGTGTGAATCATAATAAAAAGCTATGCGTCAAAAGAAAAAACAAAAAACAAAAAACAAAAAAAAAACGAAGACAATGTTCTCCAACTTGCTTTGGGTTCCCTGCTACATGCGGATTCAAAAGGTTTAACTTGATATCAGGTTCAAGTGACCTGGAATCCACTAGGGCATTAAAGACACTTTCCATACAGGATATTGTAGAGGGTCACCATTGAATACAGAGATTGAAAGCTTAGGCAAGTGTCCCGTGACAAACACTTGTCTGCTTACAGTACTTTGTTCCAAATTTGCTTCGGTTAGTTTGTCCATGCAACTTTCCAATGAGGAAGCACCCGCTCCCAGCCTTAACCGATGGAGTGTCCTTGACCTCTGGAATGAACAGACTGGTATACAGGTGTAGTGACAGCTGGCATGATTGATGAGGGACCAGTGAAAGGCCTTGTAGTAACGGAGTCATTTCTTGCTGGAGAGATAGTTTCAGAGTTAGGTAATTCTCTTTGAGTAGGGTAACTAAGCTCATGTTCAAGGTAATGACCGGCATAAACAGTCTGTGTTACAGCTCCTGTAAGGAATGAAGGTACTGAGGCTCGCAAACCACATGCTGTAGACTTAGGTGTGGATATTGTAGTCAGAACTGGTGCTTGGGAAGCTTGAGGATTGACTGTTGTGTTACTCACACTAGTATTTGTAGTCACTGGCAGAGATTGCAAGTACTGTCTCACTTGCTCATCTTTACTTTCAGAGGGAATATGAGCTAAATCTTCTACAAATGAGGATTGTTCCTCTAATTCAATTTTTTTTGCACACACTTCATTTTGCTTTATTTAGCTGGATATCTCTCTTCAGTTTGAGTTCTTCAAGTTTTTGTTCGATTCTGATCTTTTCCATTTCAATGGCTTTTTCATGTTGTCTACCCTTGTAGAGAATACAGTGTTTACACTCGTACTTGATTTTACCTTTTTAGCTAGTTTACTCTTTTTAGAGCCCTTAGAACTGACAGAACCAGAATCCAAGGTCATACCATTTACGACAGACTTGCTCCCAGATAGCTTCCACATTTCTCATCTCGTGGTCTTGAGCAATTTCTATGATTTCACTATATGTGTCTCCAAATTCATTCCACCGAACTTGATCCTTACTAAATTCTTGTTTCCAAATGCTTATTTCACAACCGCTTCCTCGAAGCAACGATGTTTTCCTTAGTGTTCCTACAAGCGTGGTCGTCTGAGACTTTTTTGACTTTCTCGGTCGGTTTCCTGATACGAACTTCAGACATAAGCTCTTCATTTTCATGTTCAATAAATGCTTTGTTTTCAGCGGTTTTTGACAGATCAACAATTAAAGGCGAAGACTTCTCGTAAACATCATCTACGTAAACATTTGAAGCGGAACTTACCGCTCCTGCAGCACACTCATCCAACTTGGATTTTTCGGAAATGTCACTTGACATTCGAGACGTTGCGATCCAAACACAAAATAATACCACCTGATAACCGAACAATCCCACGATAACAATCTAGAAACTGTCTTGACTAAGACACAAAGGTCCAAATATTTAACAAGAGACCACAACTTTGAGAATGTAATCCTCCACACGAAGCTGCATGATGTTGATTTCCACTAAGTTGTTATTGTGGCAGACTCGCACGCATACCTGGCGTCCCAAGGAATTTCAAGAAACCCAGACGTCCTTGTTATTCGCAAGATAAAAAGAAAAAGAAAAAAAAAACATTTATTCCAGAGCTTGAGATAACAACTTAGTGCTGCTTAATGGTAAAGAGAACAACAACAACATGGCGGGAATACAGGTCGCAGGAGCGGTTTACCTAGCTAATTGGCGGAAACCGCAGACACTTAATTTATTACTGCGGTACTGCAGTAACACATCCTGAATCCAAATGTCGGCTGGTTCAAGACCTCTTATCAATTCCTTGACCCGCTCTCTTCAGCGTTCGAGTGTTTCTTGACAACAATCGTTTGTGCTGCATTGTGCCTCTACTTCCATTTAGCAAGGCAACAATCGGTGACTTTAAACCAAGTTTCACCAAGCTTTTCAGCGTTTAGCCGCACTTCTTCACATTGATCCATCAACTGGAATGTTTGATTGCCGCGCTGTCCATATACCTTTCTCCAATTTTTCATTGTTTGATCTTTTTCAGTTGGTAGCACTGTTCAAAGACCATGCTTCAAGAATGCTCTCTTTTTTCTTTAATATCTTGATGATTAATTTGCGTCTTCCCAATTTCAAATCTTTTCGCCAGCTTCCTGGTACTTTCCTGACGGTTTTGAAAAGTGCGTATCACTTCCACTTTTTGGCCAAGCGTAAGACATACATTTTCTTTTGCTGTGATTTCCCTCTTTGGTTCCTCGGGTTTTGGCTTTGCACTGGCCGCCTGGAACAGTTTGCGCAATAACCAACCCAAAGGCCTGCTTTCCAACCAGTAGTTTCTTCGCTTGCGCAGTCGTCTTGCAGCTCAAACAAACGTAATTCGTTGGATTCGAACAACCTAAACAAAGATACATTTCTTTTCGAGAGAAATCGAGATGTACAAATCACCTTGGGTATCTAGAAAGAGATCACATTGTGATGTCAGTCGTTTCCTGCGCTTACATCGACATGATTGGTTAAGGGGCTGGGGTGTAACCTTAAACCAATCATCATGTGCATTACTGTTCTTATGGTGGTGATTTTATCACATTTTGACAGCTTTAACAAGACGCATACCTGAGGGTCCCCTACACCTCTTTTGAAAACAGTTTCACGTAAAAGTAATTGGCCTTTTCACGCATCACGAAAAATGAAAAAAACACCTTCACGTTCACAGAAAAGGGCAAGGAATCACGTTTCACCTAAAAAAATGCTACGGTTAAATCATGTTTCACAAAAAAAATACAAATACTATTCACGTTTCGCAAAACATACAAACACGATCATTACAAAAATGTATTTTAACATTTTACTTGACATTACTGAAATGTGCTGCAGTAGATAAAGTTGCACATGGCCATCCTTTGGTAATTTCAGACTATGTTCTCGTCGATGTCTAGATCTTTTGTGGCTTGGGTAATTGAAAAAACCTTGTAGTAGAGCGTAGGATGAGTATCCGCTACTGTAGTTCGGCTAGTTTAGTTACTTCCACTCATTTCGACTTCTACCTCAATCTCGAGATGCATGTATTGCATTTCATCCAGAGCCACTACAGATAAAAACAGTTATACGTCATGCGTCCTGAGCGAGTGGTTCTCAAAAACGACAAGTTTTGTCTTGTCAATTCATCATCACTCAGATAACTGTCAGGGTCAGTACCACTTTCATCACTATACTTGTCACCTTCAATTGCTTTTTCCCTTTCCTCACTCGCCCCATCAAACGGTAGTTGCTCTCCAAATTTTTCTTCAGTCTGATACATGTTCAACAGAAGTGTGCCTGACTCGTATTTCGTAGTCTTCTGTGTAACAGTTCTTTGCTGGGCAGTCTTCCCATTATTTCTTGCCCATTCTCTCATGAAATCGTGATGCACATCGCTCGTATCGATACAGCTGGCAGTGGTGGCAGTAAGGGAATATCCTAAAATCTTGACGAATTTGTTTGAATGGGGTTATATGACTTCTTGTTTGTAAAATAGTAGGTAGACCATATTGTTGTTCGCTTCAGTCCTTCTTTAACGGTATTTCCAAATGACCGTGCGTAATCTATGGCATGAGCTCCGGCATCATGTTTGAGGTGGTGTGTTGCATGAAGCGATTATTACATCCAAAGAGATATGTCCCAATAGTTTTTGTTCTTACAGCATCTTATAGAGTTTCTAACAACACTAGAAAGGTTTATAATGCAGACTGAAGCCAGGTCATGCACGAGGTCACCGAGCAATGAAGATGACATTATGAATAAAGATAAACCATGCAAATATGCATGAAGACAAAAGAGGAAAGAGGTTAAAAAAAGCAACCAAAAGACACATTAATACTTTCTTGACATATTTCCGTAATTAGTGATGGTTGAGCAGACATCAGTAAAGGCTGGATAGAGTGTGGATACTGATAGATTAGCTCACCTTTTTCTGCAGAACCTTCCTAGTCCTGGAGCTGAGACCGGAAAAAAGGGGTTTCGCTCTCCCATCACCACAGAAAAGGTCTGATAACGGATTTTGATAGAACAACACCCCCTGAATAACGCCAGGTAGTTTGTAGGGTCGATTTGCGGTATAGGTTTTGAGTTAAGGGGGTGTTTTCTGACGTCACTGTAAATCTCACATGAAAGCGAGGTTAACAAGCTGATGGGCATTTTCTGGCGATTTTTTTACTAAAAGTGTCCCGGCATGACTCTAAAGTTTGTGTTAACGTTATCTGAGGATACAAGAAATACCGCTGTGGTGATAACGTAGGTCACGTGACCTACCACATGACACAAGACAAATAAAACAGGCGTTGTATCACTGGTAGACAGTTCTCTTTACTTTTTTCCTGGTACGGCACACTTTACAGAGTGTTAAGGTCATTAAATTCAAATTCACCTGCAACTTAATGTATCTTTTGGGCAAGAAAAAAACTTCATTTCTCCTTACTACGCTTCCTGCTTAGATTTTGGGTTCCGCGAGACACCACAGGCATCCCAGTCAATTGTAGTTAAGTAAGTAAGTAATTAAGTAATTAAAGACTGTAAAGACTTAATTAATGCTGCAAGATTGAATGCATCAGACAGAACCCTAGAAATTGTCTGGTATTAACCCAGGCTTTTGAATTGTGCCTTGAAACAGGGCAAACAAACCGTTTCTGGTGAGCCAAAATTCCAATGTACGTATTTCACTTTGTTTTTGCTGCCATTTCTCCTTTTCAATAAACGCGGTTAAATAGTGTATTTTTTCATTTTAAAGAAAAAAAATGTGCTTATCCTCAACGACAATTTTAAAATTAGCTTTTAAACCGCAAGAGATATTCTCTTTTGATAAAACCATACTTAAGAGCCTCGATTCCATGTATTGTGATGAAATCGAGGCTGACGAAATCCAATATGGCCGCGCCCATGCCTTGATGTGGTCTGCAAGTATCTGGAAAGTTTATTCATATATTTCTTCTTTTGTATCTCAAACAAGCAATTTCTATCTTGTTAAAGCCACTTATAAGCTAATTTTGCCGGCAGTATTCTAATAATTTTCCATTTTTTGTACCGAAATGATATTTTTTCTCGTCACTTTTTTTGACAAAACCAGACTTTATTATTATAACTGGAGTATGTTATGGTTTAAAGCATTTTGAAACATATCGTTAAGGTAATAAGTATGAATACGGTGGAATGCTTTTTGCTAATTAGCAAGATATTATAGCGATGGTAAGTTTTAAGAAAAATTGCACCGTGTAGTTCTTTTAATTTGGTATTCAGAGTATTCTACGGTTCTTTGGTTGCTTAAACTTGTTAGAAAGGACAAAAGACATTCTCATTGCGTTGTTAACAGTGTAGGATGTGACCAATCTCTGAGAAATATGAGACCGGTAGGAGTTCGAGTCTTTTGTTGTTGGAATGAGCATAGTTCGAGTGCTTAAAAAGCAAATGAAGTAAACCCTTGCAAATACGTGTTTAATTTTTGCTTTTCATGTTAGCTCATATGGTTAGTCAAAGAGAGGATAACGAGGATTTCCTGCCGGGAATAAAACGAAAAAGGATAGAAGAGACATTACCATCACAGAAATGTATTATCTGCCAGGACATTCATGGTGAGAATCTCAGGAAAGGCAAGGCTATCGAAACTTTTGTTAGTGCTGCAAAGCGCCGTAGGGATGAAGTTTATAGTAGGCTTTCAGGAGAGGTAGATGATCTTGCCAAACAAGATGTATACTGGCACTCGTCTTGTTACTCTAGCTACACAAGCGAGCAGAATATCCGCTACGCTACTGCAGCTCAACATCATACTGATGAAGAGGTCTCAGGCAGCAAAGGAAAGAAAGTTCAATCAAGAACATCCCGTTTAAGTGTTAACCCCACTGATTGGTCAAAATGTTTGTTTTGCCGTAATAAGACACACAAAAAAGTAGCAGCGATGTACAATGTCTGCACTTTTGAAGCCAGTGAAAGAATCAGGAAAGCCGCCGAGGTAAAAGGCGATGAGCGAATGTTGCACTGTCTCCTTAGTGTAAATAACGATTAAATGCCGCCGAAGCCAAATGTCACAAAGATTGTCTTTCCTCTTACGTGAGCAAATCCAACTTAAAGCATCAAGGGTTTGATGATGGCGTGTCTGTGCATGAAGCCGCTTTCAAAGAGCTTGCACAAAGTATTGGTCACTGCATCCTTGAAGAAGGTAAAGCATACGACATGTCAAGTCTTTTGCTAAAGTATCAAGATATTTTGAAAGAACGTGGAGTTGATGGTGCAAGCTACACTAAGCATCGCTTGAAAGAACGCTTGAAGAGAACTTCGGGTGTGACATTGAATTTTTCCAACAAGCCAACAAGTGCAAATCAGAAATTGTCTACTCTAGTGCTTTGTGTATTCATGATCTTATAAACGAAGCAGCAGCGAGCAAGATGAAGACCACAGCCTCTAATTCTGGGAATTACGAATCAGCTGACTACCAGCAGATAAGGAGTGTTGCAGGCCGCATAAGAGAGGAGATCAGGAAGAGCAATGGAATCAAATTGCGTCCACTTGATGTCAAGGAAATATCCTTGGAGACCGCAAGGAAAATTGTCCCCCCCCCCCCCCCCCATTCTGTACATGCTGTTACGTGAGATCATCTGTCCGAGTGAGATAAAAGAGCCTGATCATGAGATTTCAACTGCGTGTAAAAGAATTGAAGATGAGCGCAAAGTGTTAACTATCTCGCAAGACATTATCCACTCAGCTTCAAACGCTAGAGTGAAACTTCCCAAGCAAATAGGTCTGGCCATGGCTGTACACCACCTCACGGGCTCAAAGGTGTTGATTGCCCTGCTAAATCGCATGGGACATTGCTCGTCCTACAGTGAAGTACAAGAAGTTGATACCAGTCTGGCAATGGAAGTGACTGCCATGGCAGAGCAATTTGGAACAGTCGTGCCATCTAATATTTCGCCAGGTCCGCTTATTCAGTTTGCGGCTGATAACAATGACTTAAAGGAGGAAACATTGGATGGGAAAAACACCACACACGCAACAACCATGGCTGTTTATCAGCGAAAGCAATTTGGCCCAGAACTCCCACCCACGGCACGAGCTGATCTCACAATGCGCAGAAGATCCCTAGAGGCCGCTAATACCCTGTACGACATCCGCGAATGCTGCATGCACGGCAGAAGACCTCTACTTACTGAATACAAAGGGACCATTCGAACGGAGTGGTTTTCCAGTATAAGTAACGAGTTGTCCAACGCAACTGATAGGGATAATATTTGGGCCCTACTTCGCATTGATCCCTCTCGCGTACTTGATACAACAGTTGTAGCGGGAGCGACGCGCCAGCTTGTTCCGAGCTGGAGTGGATTTAACGCATTGTTATTTCCTGATATCCCACGTGTTACCAACATTGGCTATTGTCCGTTACTCGATGCTTCATCTACTGAATTCAGCACAGTGTATACCGTTATGAAGCATGCACAGCAGATTAGCTTGAGTGTTGGACAGCTGGAGTCAGTGATTACGTTCGACTTAGCTATTTATGTTAAGGCGAAACAGATACAGCTTAAGTTTCCCGACGAGTTTTCCGACACCATTCTTCGTCTTAGTGGTTTCCACATTGCGCTAAACTTTCTTTCGATCATTGGAAAGAAGTTTCAAGGTTCTAGTCTGGATCATCTGCTAATAGAATCTGGAGTGTATGCCACCGGGACCACATCTGCACTGTTGGCTGGTCGATCTTACAACCGCGGAGTAAGGGCTCACAAACTGTGTTTTGAAGCTTTCTTCCGACAAATGTGGAAAGCTTTCTTGACATGGTGTAGCAGAAGAGAGCAAGCAGAAGGGAGACTTGTACATGTGGTTCGGTGAGGACGATGCTCGCAAAATGCAGACAGCAAATAGATTCAAAGAACAGTGCTAGAGCCATTGAGAAGTTTGGAATCCTTCAAGAAGAACTTAAGGACGTCATGAAGTGGTTCAAGGAGTTCAAGGAAGAACAATGCGCTTCGTCGAAGCTTTTCACGTATTGGGAGGAGTATAACGCTATGGTTAATCTATTGTTACACTTCCTCCAAGCAGAAAGAACGGGAGACTGGAAGCCCCACCTCTCAGCTGTAGCAGCTATGACACCATATTTCTTTGCCATGGACCGGCAGAACTACGCCGCGCGATGGCTCCCAGTTTACCTTGCCGACATGCATCAGATCGAGAGCAAGCATCCTAGAGTGTATGTTGAATTTATGAGAGGAAATCACGTTGTCTGTCGATCCAGCCATCCCTTCTCTCAGGTTTCT
Organism: Montipora foliosa; assembly: GCF_036669935.1. Taxonomy (NCBI): domain Eukaryota; kingdom Metazoa; phylum Cnidaria; class Anthozoa; order Scleractinia; family Acroporidae; genus Montipora; species Montipora foliosa. The sequence goes on from NC_090876.1 coordinate 43,303,150, forward strand.
ACAGATATGGCTCTATAACAATCAATAAATGCAGATTCGAAGGCAAAAGGAGGCATCGTCGGGATTTCAATGAGGCCCGCTGCTCTACGACGTTGGTTCTTGACGAGTCACGAGCGGGCAGCTATCACATCGTCACTGAAGAACATGTATGCAGTGGTAACAGAAGATCGTTTAGGCGCATCTCACAAATGTTCTGAGGGATGAAGGGGATGTTCAGAAGTTGATAAACTGCTTTACGTCTAACGTAATGACCGACCCTTTCTCTGATGAAGCAGGAAGAGAACTGTTCAATTTTGCTGCCGGAGTACTTCTACCAACCAACGTCGTAGATAATTTACTAAGCAGCACCGAGAAAGGCCGAGAGCAGATGGATGCGTTTGTTAAACAGCGTCTTGAGACAAGTGAAGTTAACTTCTGGGATCCAGTTCCAAACCTAAAGGTTAAGTGTTTTAGCACCATGGCGAAAAAATCAAACGTGAAAGAAAATGACAAGGTCATCACAGTCAGCGCTGACCGAGATCTCTTTGGAAGACCACTGATTGCCGCAAATACCCGAGAGATCAATCTGAAGGAAGTGTTAAGTTACGAGCTGTCAGCAGTACCATTTGCACTTGCGCATCAAGATGGCAGTATCTGCAAGACCACCAAAAGTGTTTTGGCTAAAATGCTTGAAAATCAAGTTGAAGTCCTACCTCGCCTTTCCCCCGCCTCAGCACTTGAGACAGTCCACATACTAGATGGGATGGCAATAGTGCAGATGATGAAGTCCGCTGGGGCTAGCACCTTTGGCGAGCTGGCCTCCAAGTACTACAAAGCCATCACAGCACCCTTAGCACAGAGTTCTTGTAAAGAGGTCCACGTGGTGTTCGATCAATACTGGGAAACATCTATGAAGGGTGGACAGCGCTCGCGAAGAGGAAGCTCAAGTTCACTGGAGGTGTACATACACGGCCCTTCCACGCCAATCCCCAAACAGTGGGCCAAGTACATTACAAACCCACAAAACAAGATCAACTTATGTGACTTCCTTACAAATACCATGTGCAGCCGCGGAAAAGAGCAGCTGGCAGATGGGAAGAAAATCGTCATTGGAGGTGGCTATAAAGCCTTCACCTGGAGAAATGCTTTGGTAGCAAGACCACACCTACCCTCCCCAGGAGGAAATGGCTGGGAAAAGATCAACGGTATCTTGTAACCTTGCTATATGACGAATGCAGCAGCACCAAGCAGCCTCTTTGAATTAACACCTGCCAATGTAAGAAGTCGGGGTGTCAAAGCAACTGTTCTTGTGTCCACCTCGGACTGTCTTGTACTGAAGCTTGTTTTTGCATGGCAAACATGGACCTGTGCAAAAATCCACATGGTGCATTCCTGGATGCAAGCGATGAATCTGAGGACGATTCTGACACTGAAACTGATTAAATGATTACAGAATGACTCGTACCAGTTTTCTTATATTCCAATGTACAATTGACCGGGATGCCTGTGGTGTCTCGCGAAACCCAAAATCTAAGCAGGAAGCGTAGTAAGGAGAAATGAAGTTTCTTCTTGCCCAAAAGATACATTAAGTTGCAGGTGAATTTGAATTTAATGACCTTAACACTCTGTAAAGTTTGCGGTAACAAGAAAAAAGTAAAGAGAACTGTCTACCAGTAATACAACGCCTGTTTTATTTGTCTTGTGTCATGTGGTAGGTCACGTGACCTAAGTTATCACCACAGCGGTATTTCTTGTATCCTCAGATAACGTTAACACAAACTTTAGAGTCATGCCGGGTCACTTTTAGTAACAAAATCGTCAGAAAATGCCCATCAGCTTGTTAACCTTGCTTTTATGTGAGATTTACAGTGACGTCAGAAAACACCCCCTTAACTCAAAACCTATACCACAAATCGACCCTACGAACTACCTGGTGGTATTCAGGAGGTGTTGTTCTATCAAAATCCGTTATCAGACCTTTTCTGTGGTGATGAGAGTGCGAAACCCCTTTTTTCCGGTCTCAGCTCTTGGACTATCCATTTTGATGCATCGAAATGGCATGTGCGACACATCGTGACACACTAGATTCTAGGCCCTCCTGGTTCACTGTCGCTGTGCTTAGTTCTCAGTCCTCCATCCGCGAGAGCGTCGAATAGGCAGGTTTTACATCTAGTAGTTTGGTGTAGTTTACGAGCTTTAATGGCGCTAAAATCTCCAAAAAAGTGAAATTTATTCCCGCAAAAATCGTTGGCTCACAAATCACGCTTAAGTTAATGCATATTCACGGTTACGAAAAATAGAAAAACCAGTTTCCCGAGGACGGGCAAAATATAGATTCACGAATCACGAAAGAACTAAATCCTCATTCGCGCTTCACGCAAAGCAAAAAATTCACGTGTCACGGAAAAAGTATGGGTGACCCTCATACCTTGTAGTATTTTGATTGCTAATGAGTCTCAGCATGGCACCCTTTGAAACGTCAGGCATTACTGTCGTGGGTACCATGAAATTAAAGATGTAGCAGATTGGGATCCACACCTTCAAGGGGAGAGAGTTTTGAAACGTGAGCCAAACAATAAAAAGGATAACAATGCGGTGGCGGTGGTCAGACCTTTGATCTCACTGGATATATCGGAAAGTCAACAATCAGTCTGGAAGCCCCAGAACAAGCCGAAGAGCTAGACAGACATTCCATTCCAACACCGTAGATGAACAGGAGGACGAAATACTTGGTCCCTTTCCGAATTGCGCTATTTGTAAGCACGTTTCTAAAGCGGTTCACAAACAAAGGAAAGGTGGTCGTGACCGGAAGGCGAGTAGTAGCCGAGGGGCTGACTATATGGCTTGGAAATACCGTGCACCTACATATTTTCTGGAGACAAAAATATTTCAATACCTTGGCTGAAGTCGAAACTTGAAAGTCTCAACTACAAAGTTCTATAATAATTTTTTTTTTTTAAATGACCGCAGTTTATGAAACACTTAGATCATAAAGGAACCACTCATCTGCCCCACTAATTAAGCCGGAATTCACCTTGAACTTGTAATTGAGATCTTTAACAACAAACCATTAGCGCATTACCGCGCACCGGTGGCTCAGTTGGTTGAGCACCGGGCTGTCACGCGGGAGGTCGTGAGTTCAACTCCGGCCGGACCAACACTCAGGGTCTTTAAATAACTGAGGAGAAAGTGCTGCCTTTGTAATTACATCTGCAAATGGTTAGACTTTCTAGTCTTCTCGGATAAGGACGATAAGCCGGAGGTCCCGTCTCACAACTCTTCAATGTTCATAATCCTGTGGGACGTAAAAGAACCCGCACACTTGTCGTAAAGAGTAGGGCATGTAGTTCCCGGTGTTGTGGTCTGTCTTCTGTGGTGTATCATGGTTGGGAGGGTAAATGCTCGGAGATATTAGCTACACCAAGCTACTCTAAAATCCGAGGGTAAATAAAGATATATGATATGATATGATGATATGCATTAAGGTATGTCATGCATTAGGGTTACTGTTAATGGGATCAAGAAGTGTAATCTTATTAGAGTGTTGACTAATACGAATCAGACCCTTTGAGAGGTCGCTTACGAGAGCTTAAAAACAAAGACCAGTTGGTAATTCCTAACAGTCGCCTCGGTCTCCTACGGGAGCGGTCGCTTACGAGAGCTTTTAATCACAGAGTTTGACTGACAATTCAAACGGGATTTCACAACGGTGGTCGTAACTAGAGCTGGTCACTTACGAGCGTGGTCGCAAGGAGAGCTTCGACTGTATAACAATAGACTGTAAATATAACTCAGCAGTGCAAGGTAAACAACTACATCATTCTGGATGGCATCACTGAAACGTATTGTCCGTATGAAACGACCATTTCATTTTCCGTGAAACGTGATCAAGACTTCCCTTTGCCAGCCTCATATAATGGTAGGAAATGTCTGTCGTGGAGTCACTTTTGTGGTCATTTAACACATTTCTGAAAGAGAAAAAACACAAACTTTAAGGGCCCTGGAAAACAGTACCAGTCATTGCTAGCTTCAACATCCGTTCGATTTTGTTGAACACGATGTTGAAACCATTTGCATTTGCATTTGCGCCCTAATCGGTCTCTGAATGACTTATCCATGTCCGTATCCATAGTAACAACCGCGGCTGCAACCTGGGACTGAATACCAAGCCTCGCGTAAGCTTTGCTGAACCCACAAATGTTGAAGTTCTGTTTAAAGCAAACCATTCTCTACCTTGAATTAACTATTACTATTAATTCATAAATTGCTCTGAATTACCTATTACCTTTAATTTAGAAGGCTGTATGTATGTATATAGATTATGGAAAATGGTCACATATATATTTTTAAAAGACAACCCAAGTGTATGGATTCGAACCTGTCACCTTAACCCGTCACCTAACCACATACAATTATTGAAGCCCCCCCCCCCCCCCCCCATGTGGGCTTTTCAGCCAAAATGTAAAAAATAGTCATAAATGAATTACCTAAAATAGTATGAAAATCAACATGAACACAAAAATATAATATAATAAATAAAGGTATAAATTTATATACAATTGGAATTTAAAAAAAAATGAGTCTTAAAGTTCCTTGAATAGTTTCATTAAATTATTTTTGAATTTTTTTTTAACGACGTAGCATGTCTAATGGATTTTGGAAGCTCGTTCCATGCTTTGGCTCCTCGAAAGCTGAAAGATCGTTGCCCTGTGGCGAGGCGACATTTGATAAGGTCCAAGTCGTTACCGATCTGAGATCTATGGATCTGAGAGCGTTTCTTGAACCATGTGAAATGTGATCAGCATGCCAAAACGAAACTTTCTGCAAAGTTTAAAAAAAAAGATTCTGTGGATCCGATTTAGAGCCACCTTAAATAATTGAAACTTTAAGATAGCTCTGAATCCGCTTCAAATACTTTTTTTCTTACTTTGCAGAGAGTTTCATCTTGGCCTGCTGATCACTTTTGTGCAATGAAAAATTGGGGTCACCGAGTCCGTTTTTCACATATGAGCAACTAAAGCCGGAAATAGGGTGTTTTTGCAAGGCTTTCTTGTTATCATGGCAAGGTTACAAGAATGACTGCATCTTGTTCAGTAATAATTGATGTTTCACATGGTACCACAACATTGCTGTTACATCATAAAGTGTTGCTGTGTCAATCCTTTTAATAACAAGGTGTTGAAAGTGTTGAAAGGGGTTTGAGCCAACTTAAACTGTACACGAAATGCACCTAGAAGGCAAATGGATGTGAAATAAGGCATACGAGTTGCGCACGTTAACTCATGACTGAAGAATTTTCGAATTTGGAGGATTTTATACAACCCACAGAAAGCCTTGATACATCTCTTGGCAACGTGAACATGTGGGAGTCAAACCAGAAACCCAAATTACGTGATATTTACAGTCTCTTTTATTCAATTTGCATGACATTCAAACCCTCGTTCATTTAATTTACATGATATTTACAGTCTCCCTTATTTGATTTACATGATATTTACAGTCTTCCTCATTCGATTTACGTGATATTTACAGTCTCCCTTATTCGATTTACATGATATTTACAGGTGCCTTTATACCATTTAAATGATATTTACAGTCCCCCTTATGCCATTTACATGATATTCACGGGATTCTTTACTCTATAGACCTTATTCATAAATGGCGGTCACATTTATAATTCTTTTGTCCACGTGCAAATTAGCCTACCAAGCCTCATTTTAGAGAAAGAATTATTTTCAATTCACTGTTAGGTATCGAGGCTTGGTAGAATAATTTGCACTTCGACAAAAGAATTATAAATTGGCCGCCATTTATGAATAAGGTCTATTTACACGATATTTACAGGTTTGTGTATTGGATTTACATCGTCTTATGTCCCTGCTTTTAGAAATTGACATGATGTTCTTACTAATTTACATATTTCACCTGAAATATTAAATGCTTTTTTACAGGATTTCTCAAAACATGCAAATGGGTAAAAATCATGTAAATTCTCATTTACAATATCTTTTTGAAGATTTACATGTTATTTACATCTTTTTTTTACATACTATGGAAATTTTCAAATTTTCCAGCGGTACTGGTGGAGATGGAGTCAATAGATTTTTTTTTAGTTTTATTATGTCTCTCAGATAGTACGCGCGCTATGATTGGCTAAGTTAGCGGTCCCTATTCGACAATACGGCCCGCTCTACGTCCCGCCAAGTTTGAACTTTCGATAAAACATTATGTAGCAAGTTTTTCATGTAGTTTCTGTTACATAAAATTGTAAAACTGTTTGAAGCTTGCAAGCAACTATTTCAAACAGCCGAGAAGATTTAGGTTTTCGGATTTTGACACGGCAATCTTTGTGGCAGTTGAACCTTCCGCTTGACTTCGACTAGTTTCCTTGCCCGCGCGCCGGATTAACCTCAGAGATCTAGATACAAAAAACATCTTACTAATCTCGTTTTCTCGGTCCGTACTGGAAGTTACGGATGACGGTTTTTCCGTTGATTTATGGCTCACGCGCGAAGCCTGCGGGCCCTAAATCAAGGGGAAATAACTCGGTCCGTAACTTAATTGCAGTACCGACCTCGAACTCGGTTAGTAAGAGGTATTTAAAGCTTATAGAAAGTGTTGGAGAAGTCCTGAACAAGATGTTCACGAAGCCAACCACCCTAAAACAAGAGTATAATTTTATTTCTTTGTTAAGATGTATAAGAGACTATATCCTGTAAAATAAGGGCGCTTTCCGATAATCAGAACAAGCTGGTTAGACCATACCATACCACTTGTAAAGAGAATTCCTCTATCAATCAGAAATAGCCAGCTAAATCCGTTGCTTTATGCATAGTATGCACGGCAGTGATGGGGTTTTAGGGAAAAGAAAGAAGCCTGTCGAAAGAAGCCTATCACTTTCATTTTCCAAATGCCCGGTGACCTTTGGTATGCGCCCTAAGGTTTGAATTTCAACAGAAGTCAAGTAAATGTCATTTAATTTCCATGGGTTATTGCAGACCACTGTGGTTGCCTTCCACGCAGGATATTTATTGATATGCCCCCGTGCATGATGATGATGATGATGAACTTTTAATGTGTCGAGAATGTCTAGCCCATACACTAATTGGTGACACAATAAAATTATGTAGGATAACAATGCTAAAAATAGTAAAAGCTATGGAGACTAAAAAGAAAGCTAAAACCTATTTACAAAAAAAATTGCTTCATGACATGCAGTTTCAAAGTTACTAACTATTACAAAGGATACAATTGCTGCAGCCATCATCAGTTATGACAGTCAGGCCTTTCCTCCTGATTTTAGTCTTAAATCTGTGCAGACTATCTTCAGTACGCACTTCTTTTGTAAGTTTCGACCACAGAAAAGGGCATAGTAGGTTAGGAAATGCTTTCCGTATTTAATCGTATTAAAACCTGGCATTTTGAAATCCGAATTTCTTAAATAATATCTCCCATCACAGTTTGCATTCAATGTAAAACGTTCTTGTATTTGACTTAGGAGTAGGCTCTTTTTTGCCTTGAACATGAGGATTGCAATTTCCTGAAGCCTTCTGTTGATCAGTGAAGGGAGTTCAGCCAGACTCAGCAGCTCGTCATACGTGAGAGGCTGATTCATTGTTGAATGATACTTTCAGGGCTCTCTCCTGTAATTTTTCAACTTTACGTTCGTCTGAGGCTCTGCATAAGTGCCAGATGGTACTGCAGTAGGTCAGGCGAGGCAAGATGGCAGCTCAGTTCGTAGAGTAGTAATTTAGCATGAATAGGTGTAAGCTTTCTTAGACGTCTTAAAACTCCTATCTGTTGGCTGTTGTAGCCTTTTTACAAACGAAACTAATATTCTCACTAAAAGTAAGTTCAGAGTCCAGGAGTACACCGAACAATTTGATGGATTTCAATTGTTCTATATTAATGGTCTCATCTATATGCAGGTTTATACTATTATTTGCCTCAGTCCCAGAACCCAGTACTTAGCATGGATTAATATTTCTGAACATTCACTTGTAGCAGGTTTTCCTTGTACCATTTAGTAATAGTTTGCTACCTTCAATCAGCAGTTTACCCTCAACAATACTAGCAGACGAAGCCGAGGCAAAAATTTGATGATCTTCTGCATACATAGGAATTTCCTCCTCAGTTATATAAGTGAGGTTACTTTGAAATGAGATCCACAAGAGGGGACCTAATGGACACCCACTTATTGTATTTTCCCACTGACTATTCACTGGACCCAACCTGACCCTGTTTTGTCTGAGACCCTTTTGACATCGAACGGTACACCCCAAGAGATAAGTAAATCTGTCGAGATATTTTTGGTAGCATTGTGTGACATTTAATAAGAAGAGTGATTTGCGTTATGTGATCCTTTTTTGGGATTTCAATGTAGACAATAGAATCAATTAATCAGTCAATATATCATCGCTGTCTAGAATTTAGAGTGTGTCGCACGTCAGAGATAAAAGAAAATCAACTAAGAAATATTAAAATCGGGACGAGATCAATTATAAATAAGAATGAAAAACCGTGAAGTTTGCGAAGTACAGCCTGGTATTCTTTGGCATTCGCAACAAATCAGCAGGAGACAAAGAAACGCAAAACAACAACAAATTTCAAAAAGAATTAATCAAAGTATGTAAACATATTAGATATCAGTTTTGCTAGACAGATCTTTCTCTTCCCTGCAGTTATATAAACAATGTCCTCGCGGAGGAGGCGATTACATTTCTTTATTATGGAGCAGGAGGGGTGTGACTACAGGACAACTATAGGCCTCGCCTTAGGAACTCGAACACCTATAGATACTCTGTACCACGATGAATGGCAAGAGCTTCTAAATCTGCAAAAAGCGCGCCCATCGATGACAACATCAATCACACGACGTCAGGGTCCAAAGATTTATAGGCCGATCACCAGACGTCATTTTCTTTCGTGACGTCCCTTGGCCTTGGGACGGCGATGTGAACGACATGCTGAATTGAACTACCGAACCACCCGAATTCTCGTTCTTGGCTGCCAGCTCACCGATCCTAAAAAAAAAAACCTTAAAATGCTATTAAAAACATGCGAGAAAAAAGAGCACGATCAAAGGCCAAGGAAGTGAATCTACGAGCGCGTGGAGAACCGGCCTTGAGATCGGAAGCCGGATTTCACTTTAGCCTAGACGACCTAGGGCCGTCAACAACTTGTCAGTTATGAGAGCTCTCGTAGGACCACACAAACCTTTCAACTTGTGCCCATATCCACTGGACGACAGATACGATTTAATGGACAGAATAAAACGGAAAAGCAAACCCCCGGAATAGATGGAAAATTTGTACCCCCCTCCACAAAAGCCGAAACGCGCCATTTTTTCATGCTTGATTTGGGGTGGGGGAAGAGGGGGTACAAATTTTCCATCTACTCTGTCCAAGATTGTAGCTTCCAAGCGTGAATATAACAAACAAAAAGAGCTAACATAGGAGTGGTTAGCGGTAAATCAGGAGAAACAGAATGATAAAATTATCGATAAAAATCATTGAAAACAGGGCAAAGGGTAGAAGACAGACTGGACCAATGTTTCTTGGACCATTGAAGAGTAGGACTATTTTCAGCCTATGCTCGCTGATAAAACCCGATGACAGGGCGGAATAAAACAGGACCATAAGCTTAGGGGCAACTCGGCGACAAGAGGTGCGCGGGCACTGGTGTTGGCAGGATGTCCGCAAACTCCGCATCGGGCGAAATTTGAAAACATGAAATGAAGTCGGCACCCGGAATATGCCTTGCACGAAATAAAATACTGTATTTAAGCGAATTTAAAACCAAATCACGCAATAAAATTATGACTAATTGATGTTTTGATGTCTGCATATTCAGTTAATGATATCAACACGGGCAGTGTTATCAGTGTAAAATGCCACACACCTATTGGCCATTTAAGGCCCCCAGATGTGTAGCGCTTGATCTTTAAGGATTTCCATGAATCCGGCCACGCGCCGCAAAACCAATGCTTACCAAAGATAGCACCGTATCCCTTGGATCCGGCTGCATCTGTGTACAACTGGAGGGCGGAATATGTTTCCCATTTTTCACGCGGAAAAAAGGCTCTACCGACGGCAATGTCGTGTTTGACCTCCTTAGTAAGGCGAACTTGATCGTGCGATCTTTTTGCCCCTTTGGTAAGATCTATCATACGGCGGCGAAAATCGCGACCCGGTGGACTGCAATTCACTTAAGCTTCTTCAAGCTAAATTGCGAATTTAGATTAAAACCCGAGGTGTTGGAGTAAGCATATGTGTAGCCATGACTCTCTTAAGAAAGAAGGATTAAAAATAAAAAGAAACTTCCTTCAAAAAATTTATTCATAATTTATGAGCCTAACAACCTATCAATGTCGTCACGTGCATGAGCGTTATGTCCTGATAAAACAATCCATCCTCGTTCGTATTCTTTATATAAAGAATACTAATGAGGCATAGCTTGTTTTCCTGGTATGCTATATTCTCCTCTGAAAATTCAAACCATTGTTCAGAGTCAACTGAGAGGGACACTCTTTTTGTGGAATGTATTTTTTTAGGTCGTTCTCAAAGAATTAGCAACGTGGTTTTATCGGGTCTTAATACACTTGGCTTTGCCTCGTCTTTTTAACCCTAATGAAAGACTGATGCTCGATTTTTAAACATTGCTAAGGCCCGTTTCATACGCGTTTCAAACGTCCAACATCTAATCTAAATGTGCAAAAACAAGATTTTTTCTCACTTGCATTACATTCGGCACATGTAAAGTTCGACGTTTGAAACGGGCCTAAAGCTTTTCTTCCGTTGACAGGAGCCATATGTACTAGGTGTTCGGAAGCAACCCCCAAAATGGTTAAACTCTGCATCAAAAGAGTTAGGTTGTACAAAATAAGGACGCTCTGAGAAAATAAAGATACATTTATTCATTTTCCTTTCGTCGTTCAGGCTCTTTCTAAAAATTATTACAAAATTATCTGCAATCAATTAGTCTTGAAGGAGACACGGCCTCCAACTTGAAACCAACGACAAAACATATAAATTCTAATTACTCTGAAACAAAGAACTGGCGGCGGATTTGTTAATAGTGTATGGAAATTTTCCGCATACTCGCTTAGGATGATATTCCATCTAAAGTAAAGCATATTGTAAAAATTTCCATGCCAGGTTCTATTTCACATTGACATATTATTTCCCTGAAAATTCTTCTATCTGCTTCTGCTTTCTTCATTGCAAGTGTTCACATGCAAGACGCAAATCTGATCAGATTTCAATCTCATGAATCAGGAATCGTCTGATTCAGATTTGCATTTCATGTAAACCTTGCATTGAACAAGGCAGAAGGTTCTGCCGAAACATGTCTGCAGCACTGAAAATCGTTATTTCGCATTCAAAAGTTATTGTGTCTCCTGCTCTCTATACCTATTTTCGATGAACTTTTTTTTTAATTTTTAATATATACAACCTTAAGGTGGCTTACTGACGTTTTCCGAAGAAAAAGATCAATATTTTCAATTCTGTGAAACAAAAGCAACAGGATACCTCTTCTGATATGATAGTCACTGCAATTGATGTAAAATGTAATTTTACCTCACAAATTAATGCAAATCAGTGGAAAATGCTAAATATAGTGACTGAGCTTCTGGAGGGGCGACTGAAAACTAGACATTTCAAATGTTCTTTTTCTCAAAACGTAGCCGCAGACCAGGGCTAAAATTTTAATAATAAGTAAACAATACAAATGAGAAACCGTCAACATTAAATAAAAAAAAGATCTATCAGGCATTTTTCAGTTATTATCAAAATAATAAAATAGACGTTTTTGCCATATGCGAAAAAAATGGCTTATAGATTTAACTATTTATTTCTATACATGATTATTTCTCTCGATATGGAAATCCTCCACTTTTAAGGTGAGTTCGTACGGCTAGTCTTTGAGAAAAAGGCTCTATGAAATGTTTGACTTCCAGACACCCCTGCAGGAGCTCAGTCACTATATTTAGCATTTTTCCCTGGTTTGCATTTATTTGTTCGGTAAAATTACATTTTACATCAATTGCAGTGGCACTTCAGGAAAGACATCCCGATGCTTTAATTTCACAGATTTCAAAATCTTGATCTTTTTCTGGACTGACGAGTTCTGGAAAAGAGAACTCTGCCGTTTACGGTCTTCAACGGCACTGGTCAAAACGCGTGTCTCGCCCAATCCTTTACAGTAATTCCGCTGTGAGCCCAATCCATACTCCATGTGAAGTATCACGAGAAGATTCGGCCCCTAAGTATTGGCCGCGCATGATCAACACAGTGAGTTACGATTGATTGCAGCAGTCCATTTTCCCACACTCGTCAGCCCAGAAAACGCAAAAAGGGGACCTCTGCTAGCATGGAAGATTGCTCATCCAACGACGTCTAAAATTTACACTTTGTGTGATTTTCATCAAAATTATTTGGAACCAAGAAAGCTGATAAAATTAAGATTACAGAGATTTCTTCCTCTCAACCAAAAATTCATAGTCAACATTGAAATGACAAAAGATTTATGCGGAGAACTTTTTTTCGTGATGTTCTGTGAATCGCTTCTCTTTGCATGTCCTTTTACTGCAATGCTTATTTTCTTGGCTTTAAAATGATGTATTGCTTTCTCCACAACTTTGAATACTTTCTTGACCAAAAAAAATTTATATATATATATCTCTTTTAAGGGGTTGGCGGTTTATGTCCGGTTAATATTCCGGTTACTTTAAGGGAACAAAGAGGGCTGTTGGGTTCGAAGCAAGTTGTTCCTGAGTTATGTTGATTTTTTTGAGTGTTAGGCTATTGCTCTTACATGAACATACAAGCATCTTTCCTTCACTTCTTTTGTGTATGAAGATAAACAACTCTTGGTCATTATGAACTATTTGTGACCAAAGAAACGGAAAGACCATGCCATTATCATTGCACGAGCGGCCTTGCGGAGGCTGTAAGTATAAAAAAGAAAAAGAATTGCGGTCAGATTAAAGATCACAATTTACATCTCAACAAGAACTCTTTGTGGAGCAAGGATAGCAAACCCGCTTATGAGGGTGTTTAACCGAGTGTTTAGGACCGCTCTCCATTCAACATATTTCCGCTGTAATTTGTGCCAAATGTTACGGGTTGTTTTTGCAATAAGCCGTTCTCAAGCTACTGTGCGTTTTGTTATTAGGGAGCTTAAAGCACGAGACGTTTTGTCAAAAAGGACGGCGACTGTGATTTTACAAAGAAAATGACGTCACACGTCACAGACATCAAGTCACAAACCTCAAAGCTGGCTATTTGGCGTCTGTGGCGAAAAACAAAAACTCAAGAAGAAAAGTTCATCTTAGGTGCAATAACTCTGTTTTTGTTTTTATGCTGGACAATCAACTTTCTAATTCCTATTATTAAAGAAAGAAACTCTTCTTTGTCAAGGTCTGTTTATATTGTATGTGGCGACGCGAGGGATCTGAAGAGGAAATCGAAGCGCCCCAAAAACCCATCAAATCACTCAGGACAACGCAGAAAGTAGTAGGTGAGTGAACTTTATTTATCTGGCTGTCCATAAAATGAATTTTCGAAAAGAAACATCGCGATTTGAAGTTTTTATGGAACATTTTCTTCGATCAGTTGAATCGGCCGTTACAACCATCTCAAAATAACGTGAAGTCACGCGCTCTCGCATCCTTTGGGTTCTCTGCCTGTGGTTCTACTACCTAATGAAAAACCGCGCTGCAGACGGCGAGACTCATCTTGCCAAAAAACCTAGAGTAAGTCTGTTTTGGAAAATTTTTTTTTTCCTTGATATATCCTTTTGTACGTGCTTCTGTTTGTTTTCTATGGTCTTAAATTTTAATGCGCTGGCAACGCTAAGACAACGTTTCCAAAACGACCATGTTAAATTTTGAGAAAAATTAATGACCGTCAAATTTAATTTCTTTTTTGGAACCCTTCATTTTTATTTGTCATTTGCTTTCCTTTACGGAAATGTACCAAAATGGATTGGACAAATCAGCTAACACTGGCAGATCTGAACTTTGCTTTACATTCAGAATCATTTCAGGATTATCGATCGTAACTGGATTAAGAATTTCTAGGCGTGTTCTCTTCCAATAAAACAATAAGTTCATCCTCTGAAATCAATCTTTGATCGTAGCTCTAAAAAAGCATATCCCATATCTTTCTTAAAGAAGTTTTGATTCAGTATTAGAAAGCAGACAAAGAATCAAACCTGCTCTACAATTAAGTAGCGATGCCGTAAAATTACTGACGCGACATGCTTAATACAAACAAGTCAAGTCACAGACGCCGGTCTCGACCCAGTTTCACCTCAGCTGATTGGCGTCCGTGTTGACCAAAACGTGTCGTGCTTAAACTCCCTATTAGCGGAGCTCCGTGCGCCGAAGGCACGCGCGCGACGCACCATGGTTAAGAAAATATGGTAAGCTATCGATGCGCGAAATTGTGGTTTTAGCTACTGCGTCACCATACGACCGTCCGTCCATCCGTACGTCCACGTCTCCACGTATGCCAAATGTGACCAGTATCACGTGACCATATCGCTGGCTCAACTTTAGAGCTCGGAATAAAATGGCCGCCTCAGTGAATGGCTATTTGTGGTTCGTTTGTGCAAACATAATTGCTTCTTATAGAAAGTTCAAAATGATTTTTCACTGAAAAACCTCTGCTAAGGGATGGGCAAAAATATCAGAGAAACAATTTCAGGCAATTTTAGAACGGCAGCTGGAAAATAACAGGGGTATTGAGGTAAGTGATGAAGATAAACAATTGGCGTTCAAGCCATTATTTTGAGGTCATGTTTTTTTTTCAAGTCCACGAACTACTTTGTGGCCGTCTGTTTCGCGTCGAAAATCGCGTAAGATCGTGAAATTGACCTCAAAACTTTATATTTTGGACTTAAATTTGGTTTTAAAAAGTTTTGAATGATCTATTTGCATATTTTTTTTGCCCATCCAAGTCTGAAGCGTAATTTAGTACACCAAACACAGTCCCCTTTTTGTCGTCATGGACAAAATAATAATAAGTGTCGACACATATCATTAAAAAAAAAAAAAATTCTAGAAAGAATTCACGGATTTTTTTTTTTAGCCAAATTTGGTGGAAATATTAGTGAAATAAGTTTTAAAAACTTCTTTTCAACTTTTTGTATCAGAACAATATTTTTGCAAATTTTTGTACTTACGGTTATTACTCTGAAAAGTCCTTGGTTTTTATACTGATTTTTTCTTTTTTGCTAAAAAGCCTATTTTATAACATATATAATGAGATATTCTAAGCCACATTGCTTTAAACAATTAATTCCAGAAAAGTTAATTAGTTTCATAGGTTTTTGAGGAACCATGTTTTCAAATCGACGCAAATGAGATAAATAACCCGGGACCTGCGCTTTTAGGCTTGGCTAAATCTATATATTTTACCATGTGTGCACCAATTAAGGGAGATTCAATCAAGTTTGGTGTGATCTCGTGCCCTTTTTGGTCAAAGTACGGCGAAATTTTGATGTGCGACCGAACGGGTGAATGCCAAGCGTCCGAGGATGTAACAAGTGTTTAGCTTGAATTAACGTTTGGAAAGAGAACAAAGAATTTGGCGCCTTGTCCTCAAAGTCTTTAAAAAACTGAGGATATATTTGATGTTGCTTTTTAAAGATCTACTACAAAGAAAAGTATCTCAATAAAATAAGTGCGCAGGTTTTGCCTTCAGTTTTTTTAGTTGTCCTTTCCTTAACTAACAAGTTCTTTAACATGCAAAGAGAAAAGCCGCATTGGCGGATCTAGCAATATTTTGAGGGGGGTGAATTGCAAGAATCGAAGAATATACTATGACAAAATGTCAGATAGTTTTGGCTGCTATTTTGACTTTGTTTATGTTTTACATTAATTTTCACGTCAGGTAAACAGTATCTTTTCCAGCAGAAATAAAATTACCATCAAAAGCAGATAAATAGAAAAAAAAAAAAAAAAAAAAAAGAAAGAAACCCAAATGGGGGGTGACTAGCCACCCTATTAACCCCCTTCCACCCCCCCCCCCCCCCCTCCACCCCCACCGGTCTGAAACAAAAGTCTCCCTAACATATTATGGAAATTATGGCAACGTACGTTCACAAGAGGCTCCACACCATGCCTCTCAGTTCCTGCTTTTGAGCTTTCTTCCTTTCTAAACAGTTTCCTTATCAAACTGTTTGACTCACTTTCATGCTCACTCAAGTGTGTTCTAATGTCGTGATCCGGCTCGAAAGCGACGGTCTCAAATAGTTTATGCACGTTCCGTTCGTTTGTTCGTTCGTTCGTTCACTCGGTCTGAACTCAGGAAACAACTGTCTTTACTCACCTGGAAAATCACTTGTTCCGACTCACTGACAGTCAGAATATGACCTTTGTGGGATTGAATGCACGCTGGCCGTACGAATCGGCCATGCCAAGTCTCGTAGCTTCCGAGGTAAATAGAATGTTCTTGTGGGTTAAAAAAAGGAAAAGAATTATCATTTACCGCCAGTTTCGTGATCAGACTCAGTTAGGGAACAGAGAACAGTCAGGCAACAGGGATGGGATGGTGTTGCGATCATTCGCCTTTCAACAATGTGGCACGGGATCGGTTCCCAGACTTGGTGTCACATAAAAGGTTGATTTTAATTTGTTGGTTCTTGCGATGGCCCAGAATGGTCACAGTCCAGTTTTAATTTCTCACAGTCCAATTTTAATTTTATTCACAGTCCAGTTTTAATTTTGTGAGTCGTCACCAGTTCTCTCACACGTCACAGGTCACAAGTCATTGTTTTACCAATACAGAAAGTATCCCAAATGTTCATAAAAGCTAACCTTAGGCCTAAGGTTAGCTTTTAAAACTGGACTGTGAATGAAATTAAAACTGGACTGTGACCCTCCCCCTTCTCTACTCTGCTCTGATAGATTTTTCTTCTGGTACTCCAGTTTTCCCCTGTCCTCAAAAACCAACCTATGTTTAAATATAAATTGATTTGATTTGATTTTTTACAGTATACGGCAGCTCTAAAATACACTTGACTTCTCTTAGGACGTTGCAAACAATGGTTATGCAAAAGTTTTCGGGGGTAATAGAGGTGTATTATAGACCTTATTCATAAATGGCGGTCACATTTATAATTCTTTTGTCCACGTGCAAATTAGCCTACCAAGCCTCATTTTAGAGCAAGAATTCTTTTCAATTCCCTGTATGTTATCGAGGCTTGGTAGGCTAATTTGCACTTCCACAAAAGAATTATAAATTGACCGCCATTTATGAATAAGGTCCATGAGATTGTGCAAGTAGTGAATTGTTAATTTTCTATTTTCCCAAATCCCATAATACACCTTGTTTTGCATAGGCATTGTTTTCGATATTTCGCTTGGGATATCTTCATGTCCCACGAGAAATAGCCCGTATGCGTGATGACGTCTGACAAGCTGATTTCGCCGCCAAGCCTGGAATTCGAAAATCAAACTTGCAAATTTTAGCTGTAGCTGAATCCCAAAGTTACAAACTTGTAAAGAAAACCCACGTGCGAACAATATGGCATGTCCAGATGATGTGAATAATTTCCTACAAACGAAGCTCGGTGGTGATATTAAATTTTACTATTATTATTATTATTATTATTATTTTTATTATTATTATTATTATCATCATCATTATTATTATTATCATTATTATTACTTATTTATTTATTTCTTTTTTTGAATTTATATTCATTATTATTATTATTATTATTATTATTATTATTATTTTACTTTTTTATTTTTGTGTCGTGTTGTACCTCATTGGACGGGCTTGAGGACTGCCGAAACGAACAATACAACGAACAAAAATAACAGTGGATTTAGCACAGAAAACAATAGGAACTACGACAATTTACAGCCAATGAAATATAGTGTTAACAAGAGGTAAGACCCTACTCGAATTTTTGAGCATATGCCATCATCACGAAAAAGGCCTATTGGAAACAATGACTATGCAAAGTTTTGTGGGTAAAAAAGATGTACTTTGGGATTCGATAAAGTAGTGAATAATAACATACTCACTCAATGAGTAATCTCTGCTTATTGACCATTTTCACATTTTCCATTATACATTTTTTTGGCCCACCAGATTTTACTCTGAGGAACCATTGTTTTCTAATGCTCTTCTCAATATGCATTGTCCCAAGATCATGGCCATTTGAAAACAATGGTTTATGCAAAATTTGGGGGACAAACAAAGAGTATTATGGGAAATGTGAAAATGGTCAATTAACTTTTGAATCAACACAGGAAATATGGAGAAAACATGATAATTAATGAGGTTTGAGGAAACTCCATGAATCAGGTTCCTTACTTGTGACAGTGGTATCCACGCCATTGCCATCGCAAGTTGCGTTGCAGGTATTATTTTCGCTGTTAGAATCGCATTTAATTTGTATCAACG
Source organism: Montipora foliosa (assembly GCF_036669935.1). Lineage (NCBI taxonomy): Eukaryota > Metazoa > Cnidaria > Anthozoa > Scleractinia > Acroporidae > Montipora > Montipora foliosa. Next base: position 43,321,554 of record NC_090876.1, read on the forward strand.
TGTTGGCCTTTGCCTTTGTCTGATGACATTGTGTTCTTTTGTAGGACGAAAGTTCATAAGACGTTGGTCGGAGGACTGCAGGACTGACTGCTGGATAACCCAATGATACCGTGACAATCTAAATATGCAATAGAGATGATAATCAATTAATTAATACTTAATTTCACTTAACTAATCAATCAGCTCCCTTCTTCCTTCCTTCATTCATTCATTCATTCATTCATTCGTGCTTTCATTTATTCACAAGGAGACAAATGTTATACTAGAATTAAAAAGTTATTATGAATTTCTTGTTTCTCTCTTCGGCGCTTCGCTCGTTGACCCGCTTATTGTTTTCCAGAGCAGTTTGATTAAAAAAATGGACTGTGAGTCAGCTGGGAGAGCTTTTCTGTCCTCTTTAACGATATCTACATAATGCGGATGAATAGTAAAACAAAGTTAAAACTTACCTAGCATACATATTACAATTTACAAATGCAGGCTCATCCTTTGCGACCAGATTCACTTAATTCTCATACAAATTGGATTAAAATTTCACAATTCGTTCAGACTGACGTAAGTCCTGCAGTGAGTGGATCACTTCATAAACAAAGATCTAATTGAATGTCAAAATTGTGCATTGACCCAAAATTCAAAGTTAACAGTCCAAAAAAAGTTATAGGAGGACATACTAAATGAGGTTCAGGAGCGGATTTCTCAACCACTTGGCTCTTCACCAAGTCTAATAACCTTTCTACAAGATGCCTTGTGTGGGACGACAGGACTCTCACGCACCAAATAAAATTAGCTCGCTTCAGCATGAAAAAGGAGTTTTAAGGGAGGAAAATGAAGTGTGCTGCGGCTATTAGTACTGTTGATTTACTGGTGTTAATGGTACTTACTGCATAATACAATATAAAATCCATCTGGGCGTAATTATCGTTTGAATCGCAGTGCAGTGATTACTTTGAAAGATCAAGTGCATTATATTTGGCTTCAGGAAAAAAAGGTCTTTATTTATACAAAAACGATACAATTGGAAACTCTAGTTGAGCTGCAAAATGTAATGATTCAAGAATTTATCTTGCCCAAACTCGGATCAAAATATTTTTCAGATGACTAAGGCCTCCGCCATGATTAAGTGATTTGAAAATTGTAAACGCAGATGATACCCCTGCATGAGTTCTTCCTTGTTCCAAACTCAGACTTCCTTTATGCTTATTTCATTTTCTTCCTGAGAGAGTAAGTGAGTGACAGGCCTGAACGGACTCCTCGTGTGGTTTTGGCGGTCGCGCCGCATGATAGCCTTACAGTTAGATTTTTGATCTAACAAGCGTATCCTTTAGAGATTTACCTCTTTTGTACGATATTATCGGAGATTTCAAATAAATCGTTTTGAGCAAAGGCTGATTTTGTATGAGACTCCATTGTTCCAGCAGTGTCTGTTTGAGGTTGCTCACTGCTGGGTGGTACGTAGTTACAAAAGGCAAAAACCTCTCATTAGCCTTTTTCTTTTGTGTTAAGGCCGATGGTCTAGCAGCAAAGTTAACCCCTGAAAGAGACCTTTCTATGACTGTTTCAGGATAGCCGCGTGTCCTCAGGCGTTGTTTGAATTTCTCAAGGCTCTCCTCAAATGTTGTTTTTGAAGAGTTATTTCTAAGCAGTCTTATTGTTTCGCCTTTAATGAAACCATTTTTAACGCCGGATGGATGGCATAAGTTGAACTGTGTATATTGAAAGGTTTGAGTAGGTTTGTAGTGAGTTTCGATGTCCAAAATGGGTTCATTTTTTAATCTTTCTCCTTTGAACACCACTGTGTCGAGGAAGGTAATCTCGTTCTCTGATATTTCGACCATGAATTTGATGATAGGGTGGAATTTGTTAGCTTGTTCAATAAATTGATCCAGGTCTCTTTTATCACTGTCCCAGAGGGAGAAGATATCATCAATATATCGTCTCCATTCTTTTGGCTTTATTTCAATGTTGCATTGTTAAATCGTTCGGTCTTAAATTTTCGAAAGTGACGCAGTACCAGTTTGCCCATAAATTTACCATGTGTTTCTGCAAACGTCTCCTCGCGTTAACAATACAAGAGACGTGTTGCAAGGACAAGTTTCAGGGTCACGTCTCCCTTAACGTCGAGGCTTGTCGAAAAAGCCAGTCGAAATTAATACGACATATGACGGAAGGACAGCATGTATTTTTTAACATGTATGTGACAATTTGCAATCGAATATCCATCCTATAGACCCGGGTCGTCACCGTTCAACGGAAAAGGAAGTCTTGACTTTCAAGGAATATTTGAATCAGCCGTCATCGACAAAGAACGCTCGAGACTTAGTAATTCAAGCCCAATTATGCTTTACTGAGTTTAATGCCTGTGACAATTTGCAATCGAATATCCTCGATCTGATTCACAAGACCCTGGTCGTCACCGTTCAATGGAATGGGAGGTCTTGAAGTTCAAGGAATATTTGAGTTAGCCGTCATCGAAAAGTGAAGAATGCTCGAGACTTCAAGCCAAATTATGCTTTATTGAGTTCAATGCCCTCTTGGTAGAAATTTAATACAGACTTCCACTTATTTCTTTTCAAACATTCCTGCAGAAACACATTTATTCATTGATATCCGAAATCCTATGAAACCCTGAACCAGAGGGATCCAACTTACTTTTTTTTTATTTTCGACTCCATGTTCCTCACGAAGTTTGGTCAATATTTCGTTTGAAGAAGTTGGTAAAGTGCTTCAAAAGATGTTGTTAAGGGATCTTCAAGATGAATATTTTTAAAACAAACATTATGATGAAAAGAATGAATCATAATGTCATTTAATTTCGAGCAATTTCCCGTTTCTTATCAGCAGTGTGCAGGCAGTGTTTCCCTGGCCAATCAGGAGATCGAACGTGTTTAGCGCTGTACTGACAACCTTTTGACGTTTAATGAAAAAAAAAAATCAGTCTTAAATTTGCTTTATATAACAGGGGTTCATAACCCAGCAGTTTACGGTGTTATCCATTTTTCGAATGGCTCTTGCTAGATTTTGCGGAAATAAAGAAACGTACCGGCATTGCGTTCCATGCACTGATTTGGCATTTAGCACGAGCGTGACTTCCAATTAAAGAAGAGCGTTGCGGTCATCATGCCATCGTCGCCATGTTGGATGAGGCACAGAACTCTGTTCTTATAATCCTTTCTCATGTCTCGATGCAACGGTTGCAAACACCGAATACATAAAAGTGTATAAAAAAGCCTGATATGTCCAAGAAGTGTTAGGTTTAATTTTTAATAGATTTTTAAATGTATAAAATACAACAAATGAAGTCAGGTATTTAAGCAGGTGCGTCAGCTAGCGGTGAATTCTATACTGAAAACACTATACGAAGCACACATTCCTTGAAACTGAGGCAAAAGGTTTTGAGATAGACAACTGGGAATAACGTAAATATTTTACACAGTCTACCATCATTGGAGGGAAACAAAAAATTCAATGCAGTCCTACTTGTTCGCATGATTTGTCATCCTACAGACGAAAAATGATATTAATTAAAATTGAGAAAATCTGTCCTGGTTGCCAGTTACAGCATTTTAAAATGAAAGTATGGAAAGTTACAGGTATTAACAAATAGCTTTTTTTTTCCAATCCGTGAAGTTAATTTTAACACTTTTTCTCTACTTCATATAAATGGCTCATTATCAACTTAAAAACTCTGACTTTCTTATCTCAGATTTTCAGAAGACGTGTGTTCAGTTAAAATACACGCACGCTTGTCAACGCTAACTAGTATCGTAAGATCATTAATTAAACATGAAGAAATAAATTAATGGGGTCAATTCTAGGATTCTATAATGATCAATTAATATGTTATCGTCGGGCATTGATTTCTTCCTGATTTTCGTAATTTTTAATTACTGGGTGCGCACATTCCCCAGTGATCTGGCGAGAAATGTTATGGTTGACGGCAAAAGTCAATTAAATATGATATTTCTTGCCTTCAATCTCAGTGTGAGATTCTCAGCGTGCAAAAATCAGACAATCTGCGGTATAAGCAAAAACAAAAAAATAGACCTAGTTGCACTTTAATTAAAATTGGGGAGGTTGAGGTAGTTTTTTACGCTTTGGGCCGCCATGCATGTTTCTCAAGGGAAAGTTCCCTGGAAATTAGTCATTTCATAGAGCCTTTTTCTCAAAGACTAGCCGTACGAACCCACCTTAAAAGTTCAGGATTTTGTTATTGAGAAAAATAATCATGTATAGAAATAAATAGTTAAATATGTTAGACACTTTCATTTGCATGAGAAGTATCCGTGAGTCACCACTGACGAGTCTCCTATATCTCCAAGGTAGAGCATCCGAAGGTTGAAGGTTCGACTCCTGCAAAGGAGCGCTCGAAATTTTTACGAATATCCTATAGAATCACCATTTAGATTTTAAATAAATCTTCAGAAAGAAAACTACCGGAGTATATTTTCCTTCTATTTTTTTAATCCCATCTTGAGGCTTTGTTTTGAACGAGAGTATAAAGCAAAAACAACGAACGAACACTGGCATTCAGAGAGACGGTCTGCTGACTGAATTGGCCAATCACAGAGTGCTAGTATGAAACATCGAGTGAAAAGTTTATTGAGGATGTGTCAGTCATAAACGTCTACTAAAAGGGGCAAATGGAGAAAAAGTGTTTTCATAAATATCAGGCTTAATTAAGAAGTGTATCGAACTAAACTTCTAGACTCTATGCTAATCCTATCTTTCCTCCGGATGAAACTCAGTTGTTAGCAGACACAAATTGGACGTAGAAAGTAAAGTATTCGGAAAACCTCGGCCTTTTAGGGGGGATCTACTTTCTATCAGGAACTCATTTAAGAAAAGCTATATTTTTCCTCCGATGCCATAACATTGCCATGAAGCAGTACGTTGCATAAAGGAACTTTATTTAAGTGTCTAGTCGTTCTAGCGTTGGAGCGCTAATTGGGGGACACTACATGTAAACTGAAATGAACAATGAGAATAAATCATGACGTCAAATTGTAACACATTTTTCCCCTTTCCCGCATTGCTCAGTGAAGATTATTCGAGTTTAATTAAAGAAGGTTTAGGTGCTCCTTTTTCACGCATTCTAAGAACTTTTTAATATGACTTTGCATCGAAAGATTGAAAGATTGAATGCATCGAAAGATTCTTTTCGTGCGCAAGGGACGAGATCATCGATTTGAAAATTTGCGAACTCAGGGTCTTTCAAAAAATATATTAGAGAGCTTAATTAAGCAAGCGCGACGATAGCGACAAGAGCAACATAAAACAATTCAGTTCAATTAATTAGCAAAAGCAACAGCTCTGCACTCTCCGCACGTCTCACGTTTTGCCGTTCCGCGTCTTGACAACGGCTTGAAATGCCGGACTAAATTTGAGGTTGTATTGAGGACTGTGCACTTTACGATAAATTCTCAATTTTCAGTCCAAACATTCACACCGTTCATAAAAAAAATTACAAAATAACAATTCTAATATTAATCCTGTAACATTTCTTGAAAATAAGGATTATACGTTGAATTCTCAGGGATTTTAATTCACAGGCACTCAACTTGGAAACAACAATTTGATTTCATTGCTGATGGTGTTTAAAAAAATTGATGGTTTAATTTTGATAGGTAAAACGAGAGTACCACCAAACACGTACCCTTCTTCAAATTTATCGATCGCTAATACTTCCGTGTACGCAATATGGTATAGTTGCTTAGGGCAACGGCTCTCGGTGTGATTTAAGAAAAAATAACAAGCCTCCGTCCTATCTTTTTTTGTGATGACAGATTCCACGCCCTTCCATTTTTTGTCTCCTCTAATATTTCAGTTTTCCAGTCAATATGCTCTACTTTGAAAGAGTATCCAGTGATTATGCATGATATCTCTAATGATTTTGTGATGAAGAAAATTCAGAAACAAAACAAATTTCATTCCTCCGCTCAGCTGTGGGTAACTTTTACGTCACCGAAGCGCCACTTAAGTTACTGTTAAAGTATCTTGCTAACTTTGGAACTCGATTATGAACTCTCTACATCCTGAATGTCGTTCACTTACAAAAATGTGTTTCTAAAAACGAATTCAAACATTCTTCTTTTATTACTTGGAGTTAAGGATGTTTATGTTGACGCCCACTCACATTAATAAGCACATGGAGTGTATATTTTTCTAACCTTAACTTTGCTTTTACAAAAAAAATAAACTTAAACTTGAATTTTGAAATTGAAACGGGGGTGGATTCCATGAAAACTCGTTTGAATCTTATTGATGATTGTTTCCATCTTGGGGAGAAGTTTGAATTAAAGATTTCTGTCGCCTGTAATTTCTTCGTTTTGTTTATAAACGCATGATATCTTTTAACGGAATTCAATTGAGAAAAGGGAAGTGCATAAGATCCCGCAGGTATTTCAGGTATATAAGATATATTAAGGTATATAATTCGCTAAAGTTGTATAAAACTACACCAGTGTTGTTTTCAAAGTTTTGAGGGATTTAACCCGAGATTAGAAAGGGGTCAAGAGACTATTTTGCGTTCGTTCTAGA
>NC_090876.1:43333090-43343090 GCF_036669935.1 Montipora foliosa
CGGTAGAACCCTAAGAATGCGGGAGGGCGTGACGTCACGTTATTTGTGACAGTTGTGGGACGCTTCGTTTTCCTCTTCTTATCCCACGCGTCGCTATATACAATATAAATAGACAGGGGATAGACAAGGTCTATTTATATTGTATGTGGCGACGCGTGGGATTTGAAGAGGAAATCGAAGCGTCCCCAAAACCCATGAAATCAGTCAGGACAACGCAGAAAATAGTAGGTGAGTGAACTTTATTTATCTTCCTGTCCATAAAATAAAGTTTCGAAAAGAAACATCGCGATTTGATGTTTCTATGGAACATTTTCCTCGATCAGTTGAATCGGCCGTTACAACTGTCTAAAAATAACGCGACGTCACGTGCTATCGCATCCTTATGACTGTCTTAACTTGTGTACCTGTGGTAGAACTGACAAGAAAGAGTTTCTTTCATAAATAATAGGAATTAGAAAGTTGATTGTTCAGCATTAACAGGAAAACAACAAAAATCAACCAAATCACCTAAGATAAACTCACCTTCTCGCGTTTTTGTTCTTCGCCACATACGCCAAATATCCACTTTGAGGTCTGTGACGTGTGACGTCACTTTCTTTGCAAAATCACTTCCGGTCGCCGTCCTTGTTGACAAAAACGTCTCGAGCTTAATATAAGCTTCCTAATAAGCAAACGCGAGGTAGCTTGAGAACGGCTTGTTGAAACCAGAAAACAGCCCGTTATATTTCACACAAATTACCCCGGAAATATGTTGAATGGAGAGCGGTCCTAACCACCCTCATAAGCGCGTTTGCTATCCCTGCTCCTTGAAGACTTAACTTCTTGTTGAGATGTAAATTGAGATCTTCAATCTGACTGCAATTCTTTTTCTTTTTTATTTACAGCCTCCGCAAGGCCGCTCGTGCCATGATACTGGCATAGTCTTTCTGTTTCTTTTGTCAATTAAGAGAATAAAAGAATAAACACAGAAGTACAGGGAAGATGCTTGTATGTTCATGTGAGAACAATAGCATAACTCTGAAAAATTCCACCACTGATAAAGAACTTGATACGGACAACACAAACGAGTTTATTCCATATATTCACTAGACATAAACCGCCAACCGCACAAAAGAGATCAGTATATATTATTATTTTTTGTCAAAAATATTCATGGAGAAAGCAGTTCATCATTTTAAAACTAAGAAAATAAGCGTTGCATTTAAAGGACATGCAAATAGCAGCGATTCACAGAACATCACGAAAATAAGTTCTCCTCATCAATCTTTTGTCATTTCAATGTTGCCTATGAATTTTTGGCTGAGAGGTAGAAATCTCTGTAATTTTAATTTTATAAACTTTCCTGGTTCCAAATAATTTGGATGAAAATATCACAAAGCGTAAATTTTAGACGTAATTAGATGAGCAATCTTCCCTGCTAGGAGATGTCTCTTTTTTGCGTTTTCTGAGCTGACGAGTGTGGGAAAAGGGACTTCTGCAATGAATCGAAACTCACTGTGTTGATCATGCGCGGCGAATACTTAGCGACCGAATCTTCTCGTGATACTTCACATGGAGTATGGGCTCACAGTGGAATTACTGTAAAAGAATGGGCGAGGCACAATGGGTTCATGTCACAGGCAGCAAGCACATCAAGGGGCATGCGTTTTGACCAGTGCCGTTTAAGACCGTAGACGTCAGAAGTCTCTTTTCTCGTAATCGTCAGTCCAGCGAACGCAAGAAAAAGGAGACGTTTGCTCAAGGGGGAACAGTAGAGTTAAATAAGGTGACTAACTGAAGTTTTCCGAAGAAAAAGATCAAGATTTTGAAATCTGTGAAATTAAAGCATCGGGATGTCTTTCCTGAAGTGTCACTGCAATTGATGTAAAATGTAATTTTACCTAACAAATAAATGGAAACCAGGGAAAAATGCTAAATATTGTGACTGAGCTCCTGGAGGGGGGTCTGGAAATAGAGCCTTTTTCTAAAAGACTAGCCGTACGAACCCACCTTAAAAATTCAGAATTTCTTTATCGAGAAAAATAATCATGTATAGAAATTAATAGTTAAATCTATTAGATATTTTTTTTCGCATGTGGCAAAAACGTCGATTTTATTATTTTGATAATAACTGAAAAATGTCTGATAGATCTTTTTTTTTTTTTTTTTAATGTTGACGGTTTCGTCTTCGTATTGTTTACTTATTCCCAAAATTTTAACCCTGCTCTGCGGCTACGTTTACAGTCCCCCTCCAGAATATCAGTCACTATATTTAGCAATTTCCATTGATTTGCATTCACTTGTGAGGTAAAATTACATTTTACATGAATTGCAGTGACTAACACTTCAGAAGAGACATCCTGTTGCTTTTGTTTCACAGCATTGGAAATATTGATCTTTTTCTTCGGAAAACGTTAGTAGGCCACCTTAAAATTGTATATATTAAAAAAAAAAGTTCATCGAAAATAGGTATGGAGAGCAGGAGACAAAATAACTTTTGAATGTAAAATAATGATTTTCAGTGCTGCAGACATGTTTCGGCAGAACCTTGTGCCTTGTTCAATGCAAGTTTTACATGAAATGCAAATCTGAATCAGACGATTCCTGATTCATGAGATTGAAATCTGATCAGATTTGCGTCTTGCATGTGAACACTTGCAATGAAGAAAGCAGAAGCAGATAGGAGAATTTTCAGGAAAATAATATGTCAATGTGAACTAGAACCTGGCATGGAAATTTTTACAATATCCTTTACTTTAGATGAAATATCACTCTAAGCGAGTATGGGGAAGATTTCTATACACTATGAACAAATCCGTGGCCAGTTGTTTGTTTCAGAGTAAATTAGAATTTATATGTTTTGTCGTTGGTTTCAAGTTGGAGGCCATGTCTCCTTCAATAGTAATTGATTGCAGATAATTTTGTGATAATTTTTAGAAAGAGCTGGAAAGACGAAGGGTAAATGAATAAATGTATCTTTATTTTCTAAGAGCGTCCTTATTTTGTACAGCAGCTAACTCTTTTGATGCAGAGTTTGACCGTTTTGGGGGTTGCTTCCGAACACCTACATATAGCTCCTGTTAACGGAAGAAAAGCTTTAGGCCCGTGTCAAACGTCGAACTTTACATGAGCCGAATGTAATTTAAATGCGAAAAATGTAATTGTTTTTGCTCATTTGCATGAGATTCGGCACATGTAAAGTTCGAAGTTTGAAACCCGTATGAAACGGGCCTTAGCAATGTTAAAAAACGAGCATCAGTGTTTCATTAGGGTTAAAAGGACGAGGCGTAGCCGAGTGTTTTAAGACCCGATAAAACCACGTTGCTAGTTTTTTAGAACGACTTAAAAAACATTCCACAAAAAGCGTGTCCCTCTTGTTTGAATTTTGAGAGGAGAATATTAGCATACCGAAAAAACAAGCTATGCCTCATTAGTATTCTTTATATAAAGAATACGAACGAGGATGGATTGTTTTATCAGGATATAACGCTCATGCACGTGACTACATTGATAGACTGTTAGGCTCATGAATTATGAATAAATTTTTAAATTTGCTTTATATAACAGGGGTTCATAACCTAGCGGTTTACGGTGTTATCCATTTTTCGAATTGCTCTTGCTAGATTTTGTGGGAATAAAGAAACGTACCGGCATTGCATTCCGTGCACTAATTTTGCATTTAGCACGAGCGTGACTTCTAAGGTTACGGACTAAAACAGGAGCGTTGCGGTCCTTAGGCCATCGTCGCCATGTCGGATGAGGCACAAAACGCTGTTCTTATAATCCTTTCTCATGTCTCGATGCAACGGTTGCAAACACCGAATACATAAAAGTGTATAAAAAGCCTGATATGTCCACGAAATGTTAGGTTTAATTTTTAATAGGTTTTTAAAGGTATAAAATACAACAAGTGAAGTTAGGTATTTAAGCAGGTGCATCAGCTAGCGTCGAATTCTAGACTGAAAACACTATACGAAGCTCACATTCCTTGAAATGAAGGCAAAAGGTATTGCGATAGACAATTAAGAATAACGTTAATATTGTACACCGTCTACCATCATTGGAGCGAAAAAAAGAATTCAATACAGCCCTAATTGTTCGCAGGATTTGTCATCCTATAGACGAAAAATGATATTAATTAAAATTGAAAAAAATCTGTCCAGGGGCCAATTGCTTAAAACCTGGTTAGCGCTAACCGTTGGTTAAGAAGTAACAAAACCCATAGGTTTCCATGGCATTTAACGCTGGTTCGCGCTAACCATGCTTTGAGCCACCTGGCTGGTTGCCAGTTACAGCATTTTAAAATGAAAGTATGGAAAGTTACAGGTATTAACAAATAGGATTTTTTTCCAATCCATTAAGTTAATTTTAACGCTTTTCCTCGAGTTCATATAAATGGGTTATCATCATTTAAAAAAATGTGACTCTTTTTATTTCCGACTTTCAGAAGACGTGTGTGCAGTTAAAATGGACGCACGCACGGTTGCCAACGCTTACTATCGTAAGATCTTTAATTAAACATGAAATAAATTAATGGGGTCAATTCTAGGCTTCTATAATGATGAATTAATATGTTATCGTCAGGCATATGCTTGCATATTACTTGTACACTTAATATGTCTTAAGTAACCAAATATATAATTTCTAAACTTAATATGTCTTAATATGTCTTAAGTAACCAAATATATAATTTCTAAACTTTTGCAACTTAAATTTAGTAACTGGTTTGGTCATGACTTCAGCTACCATATCGGCAGTAGGACAATACTTAATGATTATCTTGCCTGCATTCTGCGTACTGCGAATGAAATGGTATCGAACATCAATATGTTTCGACCTCCGTTGATTGACTGGGTTCTTGGACAAGGCGATTGTACCTTAGTTGTCCTTAAAAATCGAGACAGGGCCGCTTACCTCACCGATGTCCTTTATCATTTGAGTGAGGTACACACCTTCGGACTGCTGCTGCCATAGCAATATACTCAGCTTCACATGATGATAGAGCCACTGTTGGTTGTTTCCTTGATTTCCAAGAAATAAGAGGACCGGCTCTGTTCAAACTGAAACAGTACCCACTGATACTTAGTCTGTCATCTGTAGATGACGCCCAATCAGCATCACTGTAACCTGTCAGTTTAAGACCATCATCACACTTTCCATAGCACAATTCAAAATCAAGAGTCCCCTTCAAGTATCGCAACACATGTTTTAAAGCTATCCAGTGTCCCTTCATGACAGCAACCAGGAATTGTAACAACTTAGTAACAACCCAGCATATGTCTGGTCTGGTGCATGTCATAGCATACACCAAACTACACACTGCTTCACGGTATCGTCTAGGATCCACAGGGGTTTCACCATCAAACTCAAGCTCTGTTCTGAAGGTGTAGACCTTGGCTTACAATTAGACATCTCAAATCTCTCAAGCACCTTAGTGATGTACCCCTTTTGATTCATCTTTACAAAGCCATCTCCTTGCTCAAAGTGAATACCCAAAAAAGTATGAAAGTCTACCCAGATCTTTCATATGAAACCTCTCCTTCAGCATTCCTTTAGCTTCAGAAATTAGCAACATGTTGCTTGCTGCTATAATTATGTCGTCTACCCAGACCAGCATAGCAACAAATCCACTTCCAACATGTTTGGTATACACACAATTGTCAACAGGGCTTTGAACAGAACTGTTCTCCAACAAGAAACAGTGTAAAACATGGCTCAGATTTCCACCCGCTTGTTTTAGGCCATACAAAGATTTGTTCAATTTATACACAAGTCTCCCTCCACTCCCTGAGGGAACTTCAAAGCCTCCTGCTTGATCCATGTAAATCTCACAGTCGATAAGGGCATTGAGATATGCAGTTTTCACATCCATTTGGTGCAAAACCAAATCATTTTGTGCTGCCATTTGCATTAACACACGCAATGATGTGAGATTAGCAGTTGGTGCAAAGGTTTCCTGAAAATCAATGCTTGGCTGTAACCCTTAGCAACATACCTGGCTTTGAAAGTTTTAGCACCAGTGGAACTTTCTTTGATAGAGTACACCCAACGACCCCCACTGCATTTTTGCCCTCTGGCAAAGCAGACAATGTGTTGATATTAAGTAAAATAAAGCGTAAGCGGAGAAGGCACCAAAACTGGGTGCTAATTATTTCCCGAGTTTGTGTTCTCATTTGGCTGCCTTAGTATGTTCACTATGCTAATGTTCTGCGTGTTAACTATCAATTGTGTTTGTGTATTGACATGCAAAGAATTGACGGAAATCACTGTGCAGAAATTTTGCGTACTGAATATATAATGAGATTATGTACAAGACAAGATACATCAGTTATTTCACTGCGCTCATTCACAAAATAGGTAACTCACTACGCACATTTTTGCGTACTGAGTAATTTATTATTTTTGTCTACTTGCCATGACGTATGCTATGATTAACCACGCAAAACATCTGCCTGGCGACTACCTACGGCGTAGCAGAACGTTTCGCCCTCTTGCCAGTTCGCCCGCTCCAAGTTTGACTTCGAACCCTGTGCCTAAACGCAATTCCATGTTACAGTTTACGAAAGAAAATGAGTCGGTTTCCATCCGGTGAAAAACCTTTCGTTTCCTGGGAGCTTTTATCTGTTTTTCATTAAAACACACGACAGGGGACTGGGACTAGTTGTGCATGCGCCTTCCAATTGAAATGATGTCAGATTACCATTAAAAGAGTTACTTCAAAGAACCATCCATGCAACCTCTAAGGCTCTTTGAATAGAAAGCTTCCTTAACACCCATTGTTTTTCTGTAGTTAAGTGACACCCCCCTTAAGACAGTTAACATTTTTGTGTTAAATGTTCCTGACCTTGTGCACTATTTTTATTATTATTATTATTTTTTTTTTGTGGTAAACAAATCCTCTTTGTACAAGACATGCTCCCTTTCTTGAGAAAGCATCAAGAACACTCTGAGACACACCGACTGGAGACATGATTACGCAGTCAAACACACTTAACTTCGTAAAATTCAGTCTTGGGGCCAGGTCTACAACCACATCGCAGTCTTCTGCTATAGTGTTTGTCTGGCTCTGTAAAATAAATAAAGAAATAATAAACACCTAAATTCACTTTGGAGTGGGAGCAGTGGAACCGCACGAGGAAAGATCCAGCTTGAGGCTTAACCATGAAAGTGACTTTGAGCACCACGCTGGAAATGCAAGCTCTGTAAGGTTGTCGATAGCTTTCATACGTTGTGTGACATTGTGTACATTTTGCTTTCATAACCCCGTTATTAAGATTCATTGGCTGTCTATAATCGGATTAGGGATGAATCGCTCACCTAGTTTAAGGAGGTTCGAAAGGGTTTTTCGGTGTTTGTGAAACGATGAAAGATGCCAAAGAAGGATATTTCATAGTGTAGGACAACTACAAAAATCTTTACAACTCTATTGTTAGATAATACTTTAAGGGCACTTGTGACGTCATATCAGTTACCATGGCAACACGCCAGGTCCACAAAAAAGCCCTCTAAATTTCAAATTATGAAACTTATCTGAAAACAAAGTCGGTGACCTACCGGTTTTATTTCTTTGTTGGAAATTTCCCTAAATTCTTTAAATTCTTAGGGAGTATGACAAAAAGTTATCACGTAGAATTTAAGATACATCGAAAAAAGACGTTTCATAGTTTACAGAAAATTTTTCTAGAAAACTTTACCCCACCTTTTTTATTTGATACGTGAATGCAAAAAATCAAGATAGGTCACCGAGCAAAATTTCAAGATAAACACCTTTTTTTTTCCGCTGGTTTTATTTCGGGTTCGCGTGATCATCAATTTCACTGGCAAAGTATCGCAAAAGCTTCCGTCGATAATGCACCTTCCATGTTTTTATGATGCCAGCATCTAGGGGTTGTGTGCGTGAGGTGGTGTTCTTTGGATGAAATTCAATTTTGATATTCGAGAACATACCTTTGATTGAAGAGGGATGGCTGGGCGCATTGTCCTGTCGGTAAGTGTGCTTAAGCTTGTTGTTTAATTTGGTCAGGACGTTTATCATAATGTCTGACCTCATCCACGCCTTGTCATTACAGAAATAATGAGCCCCACAAGGACCAGAGATATCCGGCCAATTTTCCGAAACAGCGGTTTTCACTACTGTCAGTTAGGATAGGGGTTTCTTTTCCACCAGCGGTATTAACAAAAAAGGCTTCTGTGATTCTTTGCTTGGCATTTTTCCCACCTCTGCAGCGCTTGCGCCTTTCTGCAAAGGAATTCTCAGGTAGCGCATTCCACATTGTACCAGTCTCATCCTGTGACTGCCTCGTACGCACACCTCGCGTACCGAGGAGTTTCAACTGAAGTCCAGGCGCCGTTGTTATTAGCGAGATAAAAAATATGTATATATTTATTCCAGAGCTTGAGATAACAACTTAGTGCCGCTTAACGACATAGAACACATCACTCATGTGAAGTGAACAACAACAACATGGCGGGAACACAGCTCGCAGGAGCAGTTACCTAGCTAATTGGCGGAAACTGCGGTACTGCAGTAACATGGCTCCCCAACTGTCTTTACAGTTGCAAAATATGAAAGCTTTGAACTTGCATGTAATTAGAACAAAAACTAAGCTCGAGCCCAAAAGATACTGTAAAGATCTGTTCAAACGTTGAATAAAATCAAGTGCTCACAAAAGCAAAGTTTGTCAATGTTCCTTATGTAAGCGCTAAGTATTCTTTGCTGGCTCCTCGATGGGGCCTTTCTTGGTCTCCTGGCGAACATCATCATCGCCTTTCACTTCGTCTGCAGTCACCAGTTGAACGAGTTTGTGGATAGGTCTGTTCAGATACGAAGGCGGACCTTGGCACTTCCCATGTTCGTCTAAATTTATCTTTCCGACAAGACCGTCTTCACTTGGGTACACTTCTACTATTTTTCTGACTGCTCACTTCCTTCTCGCTGCTTCGTTTTCTTTATAGATCACTATGTCACCAACGGTGATGTTTTTCTTTGACCGAACCCATTTGTGTCTAACTTGTAACATTTAAAGATATTCTTCACGCCATCTCAGCCAGAATTCATTAGCACAAAACTGCACTCTTCTCCACCTTATACGACAGTACACGTCAGGTCTTTGAAACTCTTCTGGAGGCGGTAACACTCGTTTGGGTTTCATAGGTAGAAGGTGGTTAGGCGTTAACGGCTCGGGGGCTTCTGCGTCAGACAGGTAGTCAACACTGAGAGGCCTTGACTGCACGATACACTCCACCTCCGTCAGAAATGTTCGCAAAGTTTCATCATCGAGTTGGTTTCCAACTATCATTAGGAGAGGTTCAAGAGCGTTGCGCACCGTGCAAATTAAACGTTCCCACGGACCTCCCATGTGACTACAGTGTGGTGCATTGGACTTGAATGAGATCCACTCACATTTATTACTCAACAAGTACTCTTAGACGTGGTCTTGAATTTTCTCGGATAATGCTGTTTTGAGCTCGTTTCGCGCACCAATGATTTTGGTTCCTTGGTCGCACCTCAGTTGTATCACTGCGCCTCTGCGATTCATAAAACGACTTAGTGCATTGATAAATGACGAACTGTCAAGTGAGTTGGCAGTCTCCAAATGAACACTCCCGATCCCATACACGTAAAAAGTACTCCATAACTTATCCTTGCACATTTGCTGCAGAATTTCCTTTCCTTTGAGCGTTACAGGAGCTAAGTATCCATTGGGATCATAAATAGAGCCGACAACTGATAGCACCCCTCTTCTGGTTAAAGGGCGATCGCGAAGCTCGATACGGAACCGGAAGCTGTCGCTTTTGACGCTAGTGTATCTACCGCTAAGTTCAGTTCCTTGATACCCTTCGCATGATCTTCTGCTGGAATAGCTTCAAGAACTTTCTTCTTGTTCGAGACTATCTTGTGCAATCTGAGACAGGCTTTTTCACAGATGCCTTGACTGGCTGGCTTTAATCAGATGTATGGCCTCAGAAATGGTTGGCACAGATTTAAGCCCATCATCGACATAGAAATTCTTGCTTATGA
>NC_090876.1:43345590-43360590 GCF_036669935.1 Montipora foliosa
AGACCAGAAAAAAATTTGTGAAGGCAATATTTCAGCAGAAGAATGTTTTCGTCTCCTAGATAGTTTTGACAATAATAAAACTCCTGGTAATGACGGCATTCCTATTGAATTTTATAAGACATTTTGGTCAGTAATTAGCGATAGCTTTATAAACTGCATTGATGAACCTTTGAAAAAGGTGAGATGTCTAGCTCTCAAAAACAAGCAATCATTACACTAATTGAAAAGAAAGGGAAAGATCGTTCACTTTTAGAAAATTGGCGTCCAATCTCCCTCGTTAATGTAGACACCAAAATAATGACGAAAGCAATTGCATCGAGAATTAAAAATGTCTTGCCGGATATTATTCATCCTAATCAGACAGGATATGTAAAAGATCGGTTTATAGGCGAAACTATATGATCTATTTATGATGTTATGGACTTTACAGTGAAAGAAAACATTCCCGGTTTAATGTTATTTATTGATTTTCAAAAGGCATTCGATTGTGTTGAATGGGAATTTCTTTTTAAATGCTTAGAGGCATTCAATTTGGTTCAGATTTCCTTCATTGGGTTAAAGTATTCTACAAAAATATACAAAGCTGTATCTTGAATAAGGGCAGGACATCAAATTTCTTTACGCTGGAACGAGGAGTTCGGCAGGGAGACCCGTAGTCTCCATATCTGTTCGTAATAGCAGTGGAAACACTGGCTATCGCCATTAGACAGAATTCGGACATCAAAGGAATTTATATCGGAGATGAGCAAGAAACGAAACTTTTACAGTATGCAGACGACACCACAGCGATATTAGCAGATACTAACTCAGCCAAAGTATTATTTGAACTACTGGACCGGTTTCGATGCATTTCCGGTATTAAAAGTAATTATTCAAAAACTGAGGGTATGTGAATAGGATCATTGAAAGAAAGTAAAGAAGAACATTTTGGTATTAAGTGGCCTAAAATCCCGATTAAAGCTTTGGGGGTATATTTCACATATGATCAGAAACTATTAAAGGAAAAAAACTTTATTGAAAGGCTAGATAGTATTAAAAAACTTATTAATATTTGGTCCTCTAGGGGCCTCTCTATTTACGGTAAAGTGACAATAATTAAATCTTCTTTGATCCCAAAATTCGTCTACGTATGTTCGCTACTCCCTACACCAAAGTAATTAATTCTATTTTTTACACTAACAGCAAACTATGCAAAATTGGATTTAGAATTAATGATGCATGTACTTTTTGTAATGATGAACCTGAGAATTTATATCACCTTTTCTATAAATGCCCTCACTCCAAAACGTTCTGGACTAATTTCGAATCGTACTGGTACCTTCTATCGAATCAGCCAGTCCATCTTTCTGCGCAAAACGTTTTATTTGGAGTTTTATCAAAACAATGCCCTTTATCAAATTTATTAAACTATTTCATATTAATTGGAAAATTATTTTTGTGGGACTGCAGAAGAAGCCAAACACTTCCTAAAATTCAAGCACTGCAATCGAAACTAAACATTAAATATGAAACTGAAAAAAAAGATCAACAAAAACAACTTCTTTGAAAAGAAATGGGTACTCACTCCAATATAATTAATTAAGTTATTTATTTATTTTTTATGCATGTATCTTTTTTTTTTGTTGCTCATTGTTTTTTAATGTAAGAATATAAATATATTTAGCATCTGTAATCGTATTATTTTGTAAGTAGTGTATAAATTGGTATTGCAAGTTTAAAAAGTAATCATATTGTTTTTGTAGAGTAAGTATTGCAATTGTATTATTGTAAGTAGCACCTGTAATTGTAAGTGCATTGTATTGTAAGTAGTGTGTACGCAATTCAATTGTTAAATAGTTTTGATGGTAATAGAATGGATTTTAGTAGTTGTTAATTGTGTAATTTTTGTAAGTTGTGTAAGTAGATGTACCAGTGTTGTAAGTAGTGTGAATCATAATAAAAAGCTATGCGTCAAAAAAAAAAAAAAAAAAAAAGAAAAAAAAAAAAAAAAAAAAAAAAAAAGAAGACGATGTTCTCCAACTTGCTTTGGGTTCCCTGCTACATGCGGATTCTAAATGTTTAACTTGATATCAGGTTCAAGTGGCCTGGAATCCACTAGGGCATTAAAGACACTTTCCATACAGGATATTGTAGAGGGTCACCATTGAATACAGAGATTGAAAGCTTAGACAAGTGTCCCGTGACAAACAGTTGTTTGCTCACAGTACTTTGTTCCAAATTTACTTCGGTTTTTCCAATGAGGAAGCACCCGCTCCCAGCCTTAACCGATGGAGTGTCCTTGACCTCTGGAATGAACTGGTATACAGGTGTAGTGACAGCTGGCATGATTGATGAGGGACCAGTGAAAGGCCTTGTAGTAACGGAGTCATTTCTTGCTGGAGGGATAGTTTCAGAGTTAGGTAATTCTCTTTGAGTAGGGTAACTAAGGTCAAGTTCAAGGTAATGACCGGCATAAACAGTCTGTGTTACAGCTCCTGTAAGGAATGAAGGTGCTGAGGCTCGCAAACCACATGCTGTAGACTTAGGTGTGGATATTGTAGTCAGAAATGGTGCTTGGGAAGCTTGAGGATGGACTGTTGTGTTACTCATAATAGTATTTGTAGTCACTGGCAGAGATTGCAAGTACTGTCTCACTTGCTCATCTTTACTTTCAGAGGGAATATGAGTTAAATCTTCTACAAGTGAGGATTTTTCCTCCAATTCAATTTTTTTGCACATTTTCATTCTGCTTTATTTAGCTGGATTTCTCTCTTCAGTTTGAGTTCTTCAAGTTTTTGTTCGATTCTGATCTTTTCCATTTCAATGGCTTTTTCATGTTGTCTACCCTTGTAGAGAGTACAGTGTTTACACTCGTACTTGATTCTACTTTTTTAGCTAGTTTACTCTTTTTAGAGCCCTTAGAACTGACAGAACCAGAATCCAAAGTCATACCATTTACGACAGACTTACTCCCAGATAGCTTCCACATTTCTCATCTCGTGGTCTTGAGCAATTTCTATGATTTCACTATATGTGCCTCCAAATTTATTCCACAGAACTTGAGCCTTACTAAATTCTTGTTTCCAAATGCTTATTTCACAACAACTTCCTCGAAGCAACGATGTTTTCCTTAGTGTTCCTACAAGCGTGGTCGTCTGAGCCTTCTTTGACTTTTTCGGTCGGTTTCCTGATACGAACTTCAGACATAAGCTCTTCATTTTCATGTTCAATAAATGCTTTGTTTTCAGCAGTTTTTGACAGATCAACAATTAAAGGCGATGACTTCTCGTAAACATCATCTACGTAAACATTTAAAGCGGAACCTACCTCTCCTGCAGCACACTCATCCAACTTGGATTTTTCGGAAATGTCACTTGACATTCGAGACGTTGCGATCCAAACACAAAATAAACCAGCTGATAACCGCACAATCCAACGATAACAATCCAGAAACTGTCTTGACTAAGACACAAAGTTCCAAATATTTAACAAGAGACCACAACCTTGAGAATGTAATCCTCCACACGAAGCCGCATGCTGTTGATTTCCACTAAGTTGTTATTGTGGCAGACTCGTACGCATACCTGGCGTCCCGAGGAATTTCAAGAAACCCAGACGTCCTTGTTATTCGCAAGATAAAAAGAAAAAAAAACAAAAAACAAAAAAACATTTATTCCAGAGCTTGAGATAACAAATTAGTGCCGCTTAACGGTGAAGAGAACAACAACAACATGGCGGGAATACAGGTCACAGGAGCGGTTTACCTAGCTAATTGGCGGAAACCGCAGACACAACTTATTACTGTGGTACTGCAGTAACACATCATGAATCCAAGTGTCGGCTGGTTCAAGACCTCTTATCAATTCCTTGACCCGCTCTCTCCAGCGTTCGAGTGTTTCTTTGACAACAATCATTTGTGCTACATTGTGCCTCTACTTCCATTTAGCAAGGTAACAATCGGTGACTTTAAACCAAGATTCACCAAGCTTTTCAGCGTTTAGCCGCACTTCTTCACATTGATCCATCAACTGGAATGATTGAATGCCGCGCTCTCCAAATACCTTTCTCCAATTTTTCATTGTTTGATCTTTTTCAGTTGGTAGCACTGTTCAAAGACCATGCGCCAAGAATGCTCTCTTTTTTCTTTAATATCTTGGTGATTAATTTGCGTCTTCCCAATTTCGAGTACTCTTTTCGTCAGCTTCCTGGTACTTTCCTGACGGTTTTGAAAAGTGCGTATCACTTCCACTTTTTGGCCAAGCGTAAGACATTTTCTTTTGCTGTGATTTCCCTCTTTGGTTCCTCGGGTTTTGGCTTTGCACTGGCCGCCTTGGAACAGTTTGCGCAATAACCAACCGAAAGGCCTGCTTTCCAACCAGTAGTTTCTTCGCTTGCGCAGTCGTCTTGCAGCTCAAGCAAACGTAATTCGTTGGACTCGAAAACGTAAACAAAGATATATTTCTTTTCGAGAGAAATCGAGATGTACAAATCACCTTGGGTATCTAGAAAAAAGTGCACATTGTGATGTCAGTCATTTCCTGCGCTTTTATCGACATGATTGGTTAAGGGGCCGGGGTGTAACCTTTAACCAATCATCATGTGCATTACTGTTCTCATGGTGGTGATTTTATCACATTTTGACAGCTTTAAGAAGACGCATACCTGAGGGTCCCCTACACCTCTTTTGAAAACAGTTTCACGTAAAAGTAATTGGCCTTTTCATGCATCACGAAAAATGAAAAAAACACCTTCACGTTCACAGAAAAAGGCGTGCAATCACGTTTCACCTAAAAAAATGCTACGGTGAAATCATGTTTCACAAAAAAAATACAAATACTATTCACGTATCGCAAAACGTACAAATACGATCATTACAAAAATGTATTTTAACATTTTACTTGACATTACTGAAATGTGCTACAGTAGATAAAGTTGCACATGCCCATCCTTTGGTAATTTCAGACTCTGTTCTCGTCGATGTCTAGATCTTTTGTGGCTTGGGTAATTGAAAAAGCCTTGTAGTAGAGCGGAGGATGAGTATCCGCTACTGTAGTTCGGCTAGTTTAGTTACTTCCACTCATTTCGACTTCTACCTCAATCTCGAGATGCATGTATTGCATTTCATCCAGAACCACTACAGATAAAAACAGTTATACGCCATGCGTCCTGAGCGAGTGGTTCTCAAAAACGACAAGTTTTGTCTTGTCAATTCATCATCACTCAGATAACTGTCAGGGTCAGTACCACTTTCATCACTATACTTGTCACCTTCAATTGCTTTTTCCCTTTCCTCACTCGCCCCATCAAACGGTAGTTGCTCTCCAAATTTTTCTTCAGTCTGATACATGTTCAACGGAAGTGTGCCTGATTCGTATTTCGTAGTCTCCTGTGTAACAGTTCTTTGCTGCGCAGTCTTCCCATTATTTCTTGCCCATTCTCTCATGAAATCGTGATGCACATCGCTCATATCGATACAGCTGGCAGTGGTGGCAGTAAGGGAATATCCTAAAATCTTGACGAATTTGTTTGAATGGGGTAATATGGCTTCTTGTTGGTAAAATAGTAGGTAGACTATATTGTTGTTCGCTTCAGTCCTTCTTTAACGGTATTTCCAAATGACCGTGCGTAATCTATGACATGAGCTCCGGCATGAGCTCATGTTTGAGGCGGTGTGTTGCATGAAGCGATTATTATATCCAAAGAGATATGTCCCAATAGTTTTTTTTCTTACAGCATCTTATAGAGGTTCTAACAACACTAGAAAGGTTTATAATGCAGACTGAAGCCAGGTCATGCACGAGGTCACCGAGCAATGAAGATGACATTATGAATAAAGATAAACCATGCAAATATGCATGAAGACAAAAGAGGAAAGAGGTTACAAAAAAGCAAGCAAAAGACACATTAATACTTTCTTGACATATTTCCGTAATTATTTCTAAGTGATGGTTGAGCAGACATCAGTAAAGGCTGGATAGAGTGTGGATACTGATAGATTACCTCACCTTTTTCTGCAGAACCTTCCTAGTCCAGGAGCTGAGACCGGAAAAAGGGGTTTCGCTCTCCCATCATCACAGAAAAGGTCCGCTGATAAAGGATTTTGATATAACAACACCTCCTGAATAACGCCAGGTAGTTCGTAGGGTCGATTTGTGGTATAGGTTTTGAGTTAAGGGGGTGTTTTCTGACGTTACTGTAAATCTCACATGAAAGCGAGCTTAGCAAGCTGATGGGCATTTTCTGACGATTTTTTTACAAAAAGTGTCCCGGCATGACTCTAAAGTTTGTGTTAACGTTATCTGAGGATACAAGAAATACCGCTGTGGTGCTAACTTAGGTCACGTGACCTACCACATGACACAAGACAAATACAACAGGCGTTGTATCACTGGTAGACAGTTCTTTTTACTTTTTTCTTGGTACGGCACACTTTACAGAGTGTTAAGGTCATTAAATTCAAATTCACCTGCAACTTAATGTATCTTTTGGGCAAGAAAAAACTTCATTTCTCCTTACTACGCTTCCTGCTTAGATTTTGGGTTCCGCGAGACACCACAGGCATCCCGGTCAATTGTAGGTAAGTAAGTAAGTAATTAAGTAAGACTTAATTAATGCTGCAAGATTGAATGCATCAGAAAGGAACCCTAGAAATTGTCTGGTATTAACCCAGGCTTTTGAATTGTGCCTTGAAACAGGGAAAAAACTGGCAAACAAACCGTTTCTGGTGAGCCAAAATTTCAATGTACGTATTTCACTTTGTTTTTGCTGCCATTTCTCCTTTTCAATAAACGCGGTTAAATAGTGTATTTTTTCATTTTAAAGAAAAAAAATGTGCTTATCCTCAACGACAATTTTAAACGTAGCTTTTAAACCGCAAGAAATATTCTCTTTTGATAAAACCATACTTAAGAGCCTCGATTCCATGTATTGTGATGAAATCGAGGCTGACGAAATCCAATATGGCCGCGCCCATGCCTTGATGTGGTCTGTAAGTATCTGGAAAGTTTATTCATATATTTCTTCTTTTGTATCTCAAACAAGCTTGCAAGTTCTATCTTGGTAAAGCCACTTATAAGCTAATTTTGCCGGCAGTATTCTAATAATTTTCCATTTATTGTACCGAAATGATAGTTTTTCTCGTCACTTTTTTTGACAAAACCAGACCTCTTTATTATTATAACTGGAGTATGTTATGGTTTAAAGCATTTTGAAACATATCGTTAAGGTAATAAGTATGAATACCGTGGAATGCTTTTTGCTAATTAGCAAGATATTATAGCGATGGTAATTTTTAAGAAAAATTGCTCCGGGTAGTTCTTTTAGTTTAGTATTCAGAGTATTCTACGGTTCTTTGGTTGCTAAAACTTGTTAGAAAGGACAAAAGACATTTTCATTGCGTTGTTAACAGTGTAGGATGTGACCAATCTCTGAGAAATATAAGACCGGTAGGAGTTCGAGTCACTTGTTGTTGGAATGAGCATAGTTCGAGTGCTAAAAAAGCAAATGAAGTAAACCCTTGCAAATACGTGTTTAATTTTTGCTTTTCATGTTAGCTCATATGGCTAGTCAAAGAGAGGATAACGAGGATTTCCTGCCGGGAATAAAACGAAAAAGGATAGAAGAGACATCACCATCACAGAAATGTATTATCTGCCAGGACATTCATGGTGAGAATCTCAGGAAAGGCAAGGCTATCGAAACTTTCGTTAGTGCTGCAAAGCGCCGTAGGGATGAAGTTTATAGTAGGCTTTCAGGAGAGGTAGATGATCTTGCCAAACGAGATGTATACTGGCACTCGTCTTGTTACGCTAGCTACTGCAGCTCAACATCATACTGATGAAGAGGTCTCAGGCAGCAAAGGAAAGGAAGTTCAATCAAGAACATCCCGTTCAAGTGTTAACCCCACTGACTGGTCAAAATGTTTGTTTTGTCGTAATAAGACACACAAAAACGTAGCAGCGATGTACCATGTCTGCACTTTTGAAGCCAGTGAAAGAATCAGGAAAGCCGCCGAGGTAAAAGGCGATGAGCGAATGTTGCATTGTCTCCTTAGTGTAAATAACGATTTAATTGCCTCCGAAGCCAAATATCACAAAGATTGTCTTTCCTCTTAAGTGAGCAAATCCAACTTAAAGCATCAAGGGTTTGATGATGGCGTGTCTGTGCATGAAGCCGCTTTCAAAGAGTTTGCACAAAGTATTGGTCATTGCATCCTTGAAGAAGGTAAAGCATACGACATGTCAAGTCTTTTGCTAAAGTATCAAGATATTTTGAAAGAACGTGGAGTTGATGGTGCAAGCTACACTAAGCATCGCTTGAAAGAACGCTTGAAGAGATACTTCGGGTGTGACATTGAATTTTTCCAACAAGCCAACAAGTGCAAATCAGAAATTGTCTACTCTAGTGCTTTGTCTATTCATGATCTTATAAACGAAGCAGCAGCGAGCAAGCCTCTAATTCTGGGAGTTACGAATCAGCTGACTACCAGCAGATAAGGAGTGCATAAGACAGAATTAGAATTTCCTGAGCCACTTGCACGTTCCCACGAAGAGGCAGATACAAGATTGCTCTTGCATGCCAAGCATGCTTCAAGCTTCAGTTCACGGGTTATCATTCAGTCACCTGACACTGACGTGCTGGTTCTGTGCTCAATACTTCGAAAGCATTGGCTGTGAGGAGCTTTGGTTCAAGACGGGTGACCGAGATCACCTCCGTTATGTGCCGATACATAGACTGAGTGAGAAGCTTGGCCAGAAATTGTGCAGGTGCCTCCCAGCATTCCATGCACTGACGGGGTGTGACAAGTGCATTAGCCGGAGTATCAAAGAAGAAGGCGTGGGAAAGATTAAGCCGCAACGAAGTGCACCAGGACAAATTTGAATTGGTTGGACAGTCGGCTGCTCTTAATGACGTATCCAGAGCAACGTGCGAAGCCTTCATCTGCGACTTATATCCTGCAGTGAAGAAGCAAACCAGCAGTGCAGACGAACTGAGGTATGTCATGATTTGTCAGAAGCGACACAAGAGTGAACTCTTACCTCCTACTTCAGACAGTGTGCTCCAGCATGCAAGAAGAGTAAGCTACCAAGCCTTCATCTGGAGAAATGCTTTGGTAGCAAGACCACACCTACCCTCCCCAGAAGGAAATGGCTGGGAAAAGATCAACGGTATCTTGCAGCCTTGCTATATGACGAAAGCAGCAGCACCAAGCAGCCTCCTTGAACTTACCACCTGCCAATGTAAGACGTCGGGGTGTCAAAGCAACTGTTCGTGTGTGCACCTCGGACTGTCTTGTACTGAAGCTTGTTTTTGCATGGCAAACATGGACCTGTGCAAAACTCCACATGGTGCATTCCTGGATGCAAGCGATGAATCTGAGGACGATTCTGACACTGAGACTGATTAAATGATTACAGAATGACTCTTACCAGTTTTCTTATATTCCAATGTACAATTGACCGGGATACCTGTGGTGTCTCGCGGAACCCAAAATCTAAGCAGGAAGCGTAGTAAGGAGAAATGAAGTTTTTTCTTGCCCAAAAGATACATTAAGTTGCAGGTGAATTTGAATTTAATGACCTTAACACTCTGTAAAGTGTGCCGTACCAAGAAAAAAGTAAAGAGAACTGTCTACCAGTAATACAACGCCTGTTTTATTTGTCTTGTGTCATGTGGTAGGTCACGTGACCAAAGTTATCACCACAGCGGTATTTCTTGTATCCTCAGATAACGTTAACACAAACTTTAGAGTCATGCTGGGACACTTTTAGTAAAAAAATCGTCAGATACCCATCAGCTTGTTAAGCTCGCTTTCATGTGAGATTTACAGTGACGTCAGAAAAAACCCCCTTAACTCAAAACCTATACCAGACCTTTTCTGTGGTGATGAGAGAGCGAAACCCCTTTTTTCCGGTCTCAGCTCTTGAACTATCCATTTTGATGCATCGAAATGGCGCGTGCGACACATCGTGACACACTAGATTCTAGGCCCTCCTGGTTCACTGTCGCTGTACTTAGTTCTCAGTCCTCCATCCGCGAGAGCGTCGAATAGGCAGATTTTACATCTAGTAGTTTGGTGTAGTTTACGAACTTTAATGACGCTAAAATCTCCAAAAAAGTGACAATTTATTCCCGCAAAAATCGTTTGCTCACAAATCACGCGTAAGTTAATGCATATTCACGGTTACGAAAAATAAAAAAAACCAGTTTCCCGAGGACGGGCAAAATATAGATTCACGAATCACGAAAGAACTAAATCCTCATTCGCGCTTCACGCAAAGCAAAAAATTCACGTGGCACGGAAAAAGTATGGGTGACCCTCATACCTTGTAGTATTTTGATTGATAATGAGTCTCAACATGGCACCCTTTGAAACGTCAAGCATTACTGTCGTGGGTACCATGAAATTTAATATGTAGCAGATTGGGATCCACAGCTTCAAGGGGAGAGAGTTTTGAAACGTGAGCCAAACAATAAAAAGGATAACAATGCGGTGGCGGTGGTCAGACCTTTGATCTCACTGGTTATATCGGAAAGTCAACAATCATCTGGAAGCCCCAGAACAAGCCAAACAGCTAGACAGACATTCCATTCCAACACCGTAGATGAACAGGAGGACGAAATACTTGGTCACATCCCTTTCCGAATTGCGCTATTTGTAAGCACGTTTCTAAAGCGGTTCACAAACAAAGGAAAGGTGGTCGTGACCGGTAGGAGAGTAGTAGCCGCGGGGCTGACTATATGGCTTGGAAATACCGTGCACCTACATATTTTCTGGAGACAAAAATATGTCAATACCTTGGCTGAAGTCGAAACTTAAAAGTCTCAACTACGAAGTTCTATAATCATTTTATTTTCTAAAACTGACCGCAGTTTATGAAACACTTAGATCCTAAATGAACCGCTCATCTGCCCCACTAATTAAGCCGGAATTCACCTTGAACTTGTAATTGAGATCTTTAACAACAAACCATTAGCGCATTAAGGTATGTCATGCATTAGGGTTACTGTTAATGGGATCAAGAAGTGTAATCTTATTAGAGTGTTGACTAAAATGAATCAGACCCTTTGAGAGGTCGCTTACGAGAGCTTAAAAACAAAGACCAGTTGGTAATTCCCAACAGTCGCCTCGGTCTCCTACCGGAGCGGTCGCTTACGAGAGCTTTTAATCACAGAGTTTGACTGACAATTCAAACGGGATTTCACAACGGTGGTCGTAACTAGAGCTGGTCGCTTACGAAAGTGGTCGCAAGGAGAGCTTCGACTGTATAACAATAGACTGTAAATATAACTCAGCAGTGCAAGGTTAACAACTACATCATTCTGGATGGCATCACTGAAACGTAAGCCTTCGACAAGTGGCCTCGCTAGCCTTGACGGCATCTTTGCTGCTCAATCAACATGGTGGAAACTACATTTAGCTCGGAAACAGTCCCGGAAGGTCGTGAGATTCTTCTCAATGCAACCGTTCTGACGAGTTTCTTTATAGAAGACGGTTGTAACTCTTAACAAACATAAGAATTCTATATATTCTATATACAAGGCTAAAAGTTAAAAAATTAAAATATTCAAACCAAACGTTTTCGGCTGTTTGCCATCATCAGGGTTAAATTAAATGGGTGACCGTCCGCGCGTACATTTATATCTCATGTAATTCCCAAAGGGAAAAGTTTGGAGACATAAGAAATGACTTGTTTATTCAAACTGGGGCGGAATTGTTGGATCATTAGCCCCTCGACGATCCTACGCTTGTGAAAAGTCTGTGCCGAGGAGAGAACACGCCAAGTGAAAGCATGTGATGGGTTTTCCCGCAGGTGTTTTGCAGGTTCAGAAGTGTGCGCAGGATTTGAATGCTCCGCAATTCGTACTGCTAGGTTTCGTACAGTCTCGCCAATGTAATGAACGCCACAAGAACAATCACCTTTGTAAACAACTTTGGATCTGTGAGTGTTTTTGTCTTTGTTGTTAAAGAGGGTTTTGATTTGCCTTGTTTGCCACAGGATTATAAAAATGAAATTGAAATTAGTGAACTTGTTGAGTTTTTCAATAAACGTCTTACTGAGGTTTTCGTTTTTACTGCAAAAAGGGAGCTTAATGAAAACTTTCTTTCGTTCTTCGAAGAGAAAATTCGGAATGATGTTGTCATCTTGGGGCGAGTGGTTTAGAAAGTTGTTGATTGTATGCGAAATAAAACGTTTCGGGTAACCTGCATTGATGAAAGAAGTTTCTAGAGTTTTTAAGTCCTTGTCAAAATCGGTAGAGATGCGTTTGGCTCTGTGGAGTGCGCTAGTGATGCAATTCCTTTTCCACTTGGTAGGGACCTCAGATTTCCAATGTGTTGGTAGTTTCCCCGGTTTCTTGAAGACGCTGCAATTGAACTTGTTGGTATAACTGAAGGCAGTATCGAGAAAATGGTCGGGGTTTTTCCTCGACAGTGAAAACATTGTTAGGGTGGTAGCGATTTAGTCGTTCGAATAGAGCATCAGGCTCGTTCTTTTTCTTCTTAGAGAAACAATCATCAACATACCGATCATAAAATGGCGGGTTGAAAGGTCGGACTACGTCAGCTTCTACTTTAGCCATGAAAATGTTTGCAAGGACTGGAGATAGTGGATTGCCCATGCCGCATCCATCGATTTGTTTATATGGCTTGCCATTAAAACTGAAAACTGTGTTCTTGGTGACATTGCAGAGCAGGCGTCTGAAGAGTAACTTTGAGCTGAGTTGTGGTAGCTTGTTTTTCATGGATAAAGTAGAAGCTGACGTAGTCCGACCTTTCAACCCGCCATTTTATGATCGGTATGTTGATGATTGTTTCTCTAAGAATTCGAAGAAAAAGAACGAGCCTGATGCTCTATTCGAACGACTAAATCGCTACCACCCTAACATTGTTTTCACTGTCGAGGAAAACCCCGACCTTTTTCTCGATACTGCCTTTAGTTATACCAACAAGTTCAATTGCAGCGTCTTCAAGAAACCGGGGAAACTACCAACACATTGGAAATCTGAGGTCCCTACCAAGTGGAAAAGGAATTGCATCACTAGCGCACTCCACAGAGCCAAACGCATCTCTACCGATTTTGACAAGGACTTAAAAACTCTAGAAACTTCTTTCATCAATGCAGGTTACCCGAAACGTTTTATTTCGCATACAATCAACAACTTTCTAAACCACTCGCCCCAAGATGACAACATCATTCCGAATTTTCTCTTCGAAGAACGAAAGAAAGTTTTCATTAAGCTCCCTTTTTGCAGTAAAAACGAAAACCTCAGTAAGACGTTTATTGAAAAACTCAACAAGTTCACTAATTTCAATTTCATTTTTATAATCCTGTGGCAAACAAGGCAAATCAAAACCCTCTTTAACAACAAAGACAAAAACACTCACAGATCCAAAGTTGTTTACAAAGGTGATTGTTCTTGTGGCGTTCATTACATTGGCGAGACTGTACGAAACCTAGCAGTACGAATTGCGGAGCATTCAAATCCTGCGCACACTTCTGAACCTGCAAAACACCTGCGGGAAAACCCATCACATGCTTTCACTTGGCGTGTTCTCTCCTCGGCACAGACTTTTCACAAGCGTAGGATCGTCGAGGGGCTAATGATCCAACAATTCCGCCCCAGTTTGAATAAACAAGTCATTTCTTATGTCTCCAAACTTTTCCCTTTGGGAATTACATGAGATATAAATGTACGCGCGGACGGTCACCCATTTAATTTAACCCTGATGATGGCAAACAGCCGAAAACGTTTGGTTTGAATATTTTAATTTTTTAACTTTTAGCCTTGTATATAGAATATATAGAATTCTTATGTTTGTTCAGAGTTACAACCGTCTTCTATAAAGAAACTCGTCAGAACGGTTGCATTGAGAAGAATCTCACGACTTTTAGCCTTGTATATAGAATATATTTTACTAAGCGAACATTATGGACATAAGAATTCTAGTTTGCGTAACAAAAAACGTTCTTGAAATGGCGATTCAGTATTGTCCGCATGAAACGACCATTTCATTTTCCGTGAAACGTGATCAAGACTTCCCTTTGCCAGCCTCATATAATGGTAGGAAATGTCTGTCGTGGAGTCACTTTGGTGGTCATTTAACACGTTTCTGAAAGAGAAAAAACACAAACTCTAAGGGCCCTGCAAAACAGTACCAATCATTGCTAGTTCAACATCCGTTCGATTTTGTTGAACACGATGTTGAAACCATTTGCATTTGCATTTGCGCCTTAATCGGTCTATAAATGACTTATCCATGTCCGTACCCATAGTAACAACCGCGGCTGCAGCCTGGGACTGAATACCAAGCCTTTCGTAAGCTTTGCTGAACCCACAAATGTTGAAGTTCTGTTTAGAGCAAATTATTAATTCATAAATTGCTCTGAATTTACTATTATCTTTAATTTAGAAGGCTGTATGTATGTATATGGATTATGGGAAATGGTCACATATATATTTTTAAAAGACAACCCAAGTGTATGGATTCGAACCTGTCACCTTAACCCGTCACCTAACCACATACAATTATTGAAGCCCCCCCATGTGGGCTTTTCAGCCAAAATGTAAAAAATAGTCATAAATGAATTACCTAAAATAGTATGAAAATCAACATGAACACAATAATATAATATAATAAATAAAGCTATAAATTTATATACAATTGGAATTTAAAAAAAAAAATGAGTCTTAAAGTTCCTTGAATAGTTTCATTAAATTATTTTTGAATTTTTTTTAATAACGTAGCATGTCTAATGGATTTTGGAAGCTCGTTCCATGCTTTGGCTCCTCGAAAGCTGAAAGATCGTTGCCCTGCGGCGAGGCGACATTTGATAAGGTCCAAGTCTTTACGGATCTCAGATCTATGGATCTGAGAGCGTTTCTTGAACCATGTGAAATGTAATCAGCATGCCAGAACGAAACTTTCTGCAAAGTTTGAAAAAAAGATTCTGTGGATCCGATTTAGAGCCACCTTAAATAATTGAAACTTTAAGATAGCTCTGAATCCGCTTCAAATAC
>NC_090876.1:43365590-43373090 GCF_036669935.1 Montipora foliosa
CGTGAATATAAGAAACAAAAAGAGCTAACACAGGAGTGGTTAGCGGTAAATCAGGAGAAACAGAATGATAAAACTATCGATAAAAATCATTGAAAACAGGGCAAAGGGTAAAAGACAGACTGGACCAATGTTTCTTGGACCATTGAAGAGTAGGACTATTTTCAGCCTATGCTCGCTGATAAAACCCGATGACAGGGCGGAATATAACAGAACCATAAGCTTAGGGGCAACTCGGCGAGAAGAGGTGCGCGGGCACTGGTGTTGGCAGGATGTCCGCAAACTCCGCATCGGGCGAAATTTGAAAACATGAAATGAAGTCGGCACCCGGAATATGCCTTGCGCGAAATAAAATACTGTATTTAAGCGAATTTAAAACCAAATCACGCAATAAAATTATGACTAATTGATGTTTTGATGTCTGCATATTCAGTTAATGATATCAACACGGGCAGTGTTATCAGTGTAAAATGCCACACACCTATTGGCCATTTAAGGCCCCCAGATGTGTAGCGCTATAACGATCGGAAACAGGTTTAAAATTTTGATCTTTAAGGATTTCCATGAATCCGGCCACGCGCCGCAAAACCAATGCTTACCAAAGATAGCACCGTATCCCTTGGATCCGGCTGCATCTGTGTACAACTGGAGGGCGGAATATGTTTCCCATTTTTCACGCGGAAAAAAGGCTCTACCATAGAAGTCCCCTAAAAATTCAAGACGGCAATGTCGTGTTTGACCTCCTTAGTAAGGCGAACTTGATCGTGCGATCTTTTTGCCCCTTTGGTAAGATCTATCATACGGCGGCGAAAATCGCGACCCGGTGGACTGCAATTCACTTAAGCTTCTTCAAGCTAAATTGCGACTTTAGATTAAAACCCGAGGTGTTGGAGTAAGCATATGTGTAGCCATGACTCTCTTAAGAAAGAAGGATTAAAAATAAAAAGAAACTTCCCTCAAAAAATTTATTCATAATTTATGAGCCTAACAACCTATCAATGTCGTCACGTGCATGAGCGTTATGTCCTGATAAAACAATCCATCCTCGTTCGTATTCTTTATATAAAGAATACTAATGAGGCATAGCTTGTTTTCCTGGTATGCTATATTCTCCTCTGAAAATTCAAACCATTGTTCAGAGTCAACTGAGAGGGACACTCTTTTTGTGGAATGTATTTTTTTAGGTCGTTCTAAAAGAATTAGCAACGTGGTTTTATCGGGTCTTAATACACTTGGCTTTGCCTCGTCTTTTTAACCCTAATGAAAGACTGATGCTCGATTTTTAAACATTGCTAAGGCCCGTTTCATACGCGTTTCAAACGTCCAACATCTAATCTAAATGTGCAAAAACAAGATTTTTTCTCACTTGCATTACATTCGGCACATGTAAAGTTCGACGTTTGAAACGGGCCTAAAGCTTTTCTTCCGTTGACAGGAGCCATATGTACTAAGTGTTCGGAAGCAACCCCCAAAATGGTTAAACTCTGCATTAAAAGAGTGAGGTTGTACAAAACAAGGACGCTCTGAGAAAATAAAGATACATTTATTCATTTTCCTTTCGTCGTTCAGGCTCTTTCTAAAAATTATTACAAAATTATCTGCAATCAATTAGTATTGAAGGAGACACGGCCTCCAACTTGAAACCAACGACAAAACATATAAATTCTAATTACTCTGAAACAAAGAACTGGCGGCGGATTTGTTAATAGTGTATGGAAATTTTCCGCATACTCGCTTAGAATGATATTCCATCTAAAGTAAAGCATATTGTAAAAATTTCCATGCCAGGTTCTATTTCACATTGACATATTATTTCCCTGAAAATTCTTCTATCTGCTTCTGCTTTCTTCATTGCAAGTGTTCACATGCAAGACGCAAATCTGATCAGATTTCAATCTCATGAATCAGGAATCGTCTGATTCAGATTTGCATTTCATGTAAACCTTGCATTGAACAAGGCAGAAGGTTCTGCCGAAACATGTCTGCAGCACTGAAAATCGTTATTTCGCATTCAAAAGTTATTGTGTCTCCTGCTCTCTATACCTATTTTCGATGAACTTCTTTTTTTAATTTTTAATATATACAACCTTAAGGTGGCTTACTGACGTTTTCCGAAGAAAAAGATCAATATTTTCAATTCTGTGAAACAAAAGCAACAGGATACCTCTTCTGATATGATAGTCACTGCAATTGATGTAAAATGTAATTTTACCTCACAAATTAATGCAAATCAGTGGAAAATGCTAAATATAGTGACTGAGCTTCTGGAGGGGCGACTGAAAACTAGACATTTCAAATGTTCTTTTTCTCAAAACGTAGCCGAAGACCAGGGCTAAAATTTTAATAATAAGTAAACAATACAAATGAGAAACCGTCAACATTAAATAAAAAAAAGATCTATCAGGCATTTTTCAGTTATTATCAAAATAATAAAATAGACGTTTTTGCCATATGCGAAAAAAATGGCTTATAGATTTAACTATTTATTTCTATACATGATATTTCTCTCGATATGGAAATCCTGAACTTTTAAGGCGGGTTCGTACGGCTAGTCTTTGAGAAAAAGGCTCCATGAAATGTTTCACTTCCAGACTCCCCTGCAGGAGCTCAGTAACTATATTTAGCATTTTTCCCTGGTTTGCATTTATTTGTTCGGTAAAATTACATTTTACATCAATTGCAGTGGCACTTCAGGAAAGACATCCCGATGCTTTAATTTCACAGATTTCAAAATCTTGATCTTTTTCTGGACTGACGAGTTCTGGAAAAGAGAACTCTGCCGTTTACGGTCTTCAACGGCACTGGTCAAAACGCGTCTCTCGCCCAATCCTTTACAGTAATTCCGCTGTGAGCCCAATCCATACTCCATGTGAAGTATCACGAGAAGATTCGGCCCCTAAGTATTGGCCGCGCATGATCAACACAGTGAGTTACGATTGATTGCAGAAGTCCATTTTCCCACACTCGTCAGCCCAGAAAACGCAAAAAGGGGACCTCTGCTAGCAGGGAAGATTGCTCATCCAATGACGTCTAAAATTTACACTTTGTGTGATTTTCATCAAAATTATTTGGAACCAAGAAAGCTGATAAAATTAAGATTACAGAGATTTCTTCCTCTCAACCAAAAATTCATAGTCAACATTGAAATGACAAAAGATTTATGCGGAGAACTTTTTTTTCGTGATGTTCTGTGAATCGCGTCTCTTTGCATGTCCTTTTACTGCAATGCTTATTTTCTTAGCTTTAAAATGATGTATTGCTTTCTCCACAACTTTGAATACTTTCTTGACCAAAAAAAAAAAATATTTATATATCTCTTTTAAGGGGTTGGCGGTTTATGTCCGGTTAATATTCCGGTTACTTTAAGGGAACAAAGAGGGCTGTTGGGTTCGAAGCAAGTTGTTCCTGAGTTATGTTGATTTTTTTGAGTGTTAGGCTATTGCTCTCACAAGAACATACAAGCATCTTTCCTTCACTTCTTTTGTGTATGAAGATAAACAACTTTTGGTCATTATGAACTATTTGTGACCAAAGAAACGGAAAGACCATGCCATTATCATTGCACGAGCGGCCTTGCGGAGGCTGTAAGTATAAAAAAGAAAAAGAATTGCCGTCAGATTAAAGATCACAATTTACATCTCAACAAGAACTCTTTGTGGAGCAGGGATAGCAAACCCGCTTATGAGGGTGTTTATCCGAGTGTTTAGGACCGCTCTCCATTCAACATATTTCCGCTGTAATTTGTGCCAAATGTTACGGGTTGTTTTTGCAATAAGCCGTTCTCAAGCTACTGTGCGTTTTGTTATTAGGGAGCTTAAAGCACGAGACGTTTTGTCAAAAAGGACGGCGACTGTGATTTTACAAAGAAAATGACGTCACACGTCACAGACCTCAAAGCTGGCTATTTGGCGTCTGTGGCGAAAAACAAAAACTCGAGAAGTAAAGTTCATCTTAGGTGCAATAACTCTGTTTTTGTTTTTATGCTGGACAATCAACTTTCTAATTCCTATTATTTATGAAAGAAACTCTTCTTTGTCAAGGTCTGTTTATATTCTATGTGGCGACGCGTGGGATCTGACGAGGAAATCAAAGCGCCCCAAAAACCCATCAAATCACTCAGGACAACGCAGAAAGTAGTAGGTGAGTGAACTTTATTTATCTGGCTGTCCATAAAATGAATTTTCGAAAAGAAACATCGCGATTTGAAGTTTTTATGGAACATTTTCTTCGATCAATTGAATCGGCCGTTACAACCATCTCAAAATAACGTGAAGTCACGCGCTCTCGCATCCTTTGGGTTCTCTGCCTGTGGTTCTACTACCTGATGAAAAACCGCGCTGCAGACGGCGAGACTCATCTTGCCAAAAAACCTAGAGTAAGTCTGTTTTGAAAAAAATTTTTTTTCCTTGATATATCCTTTTGTACGTGCTTCTGTTTGTTCTCTATGGTCTTAAATTTTAATGCGCTGGCAACGCTAAGACAACCTTTCCAAAACGACCATGTTAAATTTTGAGAAAAATTAATGACCGTCAAATTTAATTTCTTTTTTGGAACCCTTCATTTTTATTTGTCATTTGCTTTCCTTTACGGAAATGTACCAAAATGGATTGGACAAATCAGCTAACACTGGCAGATCTGAACTTTGCTTTACATTCAGAATCATTTCAGGATTATCGATCGTAACTGGATTAAGAATTTCTAGCCGTGTTCTCTTCCAATAAAACAATAAGTTCATCCTCTGAAATCAATCTTTGATCGTAGCTCTAAAAAAGCATATCCCATATCTTTCTTAAAGAAGTTTTGATTCAGTATTAGAAAGCAGACAAAGAATCAAACCTGCTCTACAATTAAGTAGCGATGCCGTAAAATTACTGACGCGACATGCTTAATACAAACAAGTCAAGTCACAGACGCCGGTCTCGACCCAGTTTCACCTCAGCTGATTGGCGTCCGTGTTGACCAAAACGTGTCGTGCTTAAACTCCCTATTAGCGGAGCTCCGTGCGCCGAGGGCACGCGCGCGACGCACCATGGTTAAGAAAATATGGTAAGCTATCGATGCGCGAAATTGTGGTTTTAGCTACTGCGTCACCATGCGACCGTCCGTCCGTCCGTACGTCCACGTCTCCACGTATGCCAAATGTGACCAATATCACGTGACCATATCGCTGGCTCAACTTTAGAGCTCGGAATAAAATGGCCGCCTCAGTGAATGGCTATTTGTGGTTCGTTTGTGCAAACATAATTGATTCTTATAGAAAGTTCAAAATGATTTTTCACTGAAAAACCTCTGCTAAGGGATGGGCAAAAATATCAGAGAAACAATTTCAAGCAATTTTAGAACGGCAGCTGGAAAATAACAGGGGTATTGAGGTAAGTGATGAAGATAAACAATTGGCGTTCAAGCCATTATTTTGAGGTCATGTTTTTTTTTAAGTCCACGAACTACTTTGTGGCCGTCTGTTTCGCGTCGAAAATCGCGTAAGATCGTGAAATTGACCTCAAAACTTTATATTTTGGACTTAAATTTGGTTTTAAAAAGTTTTGAATGATCTATTTGCATATTTTTTTTGCCCATCCAAGTCTGAAGCGTAATTTAGTACACCAAACACAGTCCCCTTTTTGTCGTCATGGACAAAATAATAATAAGTGTCGACACATATCATTAAAAAAAAAAAAATTCTAAAAAGAATTCACGGATTTTTTTTTTTTTAGCCAAATTTGGTGGAAATATTAGTGAAATAAGTTTTAAAAACTTCTTTTCAACTTTTTGTATCAGAACAATATTTTTGCAAATTTTTGTACTTACGGTTATTACTCTGAAAAGTCCTTGGTTTTTATACTGATTTTTTCTTTTTTGCTAAAAAGCCTATTTTATAACATATATAATGAGATATTCTAAGCCACATTGCTTTAAACAATTAATTCCAGAAAAGTTAATTAGTTTCATAGGTTTTTGAGGAACCATGTTTTCAAATCGACGCAAATGAGATAAATAACCCGGGACCTGCGCTTTTAGGCTTGGCTAAATCTATATATTTTACCATGTGTGCACCAATTAAGGGAGATTCAATCAAGTTTGTTGTGATCTCGTGCCCTTTTTGGTCAAAGTACGGCGAAATTTTGATGTGCGACCGAACGGGTGAATGCCAAGCGCCCGAGGATGTAACAAGTGTTTAGCTTGAATTAACGTTTGGAAAGAGAACAAAGAATTTGGCGCCTTGTCCTCAAAGTCTTTAAAAAACTGAGGATATATTTGATGTTGCTTTTTAAAGATCTACTACAAAGAAAAGTATCTCAATAAAATAAGTGCGCAGGTTTTGCCTTCAGTTTTTTTAGTTGTCCTTTCCTTAACTAACAAGTTCTTTAACATGCAAAGAGAAAAGCCGCATTGGCGGATCTAGCAATATTTTGAGGGGGGTGAATTGCAAGAATCGAAGAATATACTATGACAAAATGTCAGATAGTTTTGGCTGCTATTTTGACTTTGTTTATGTTTTACATTAATTTTCACGTCAGGTAAACAGTATCTTTTCCAGCAGAAATAAAATTACCATCAAAAGCAGATAAATATAAAAAAAAAAAAAAAAAAAGAAAGAAAGAAACCCAAATGGGGAGTGACTAGCCACCCTATTAACACCCTTCCACCCCCCCCCCCCCCTCCACCCCCACCGGTCTGAAACAAAAGTCTCCCTAACATATTATGGAAATTATGGCAACGTACGTTCACAAGAGGCTCCACACCATGCCTCTCAGTTCCTGCTTTTGAGCTTTCTTCCTTTCTCAACAGTTTCCTTATCAAACTGTTTGACTCACTTTCATGCTCACTCAAGTGTGTTCTAATGTCGTGATCCGGCTCGAAAGCGACGGTCTCAAATAGTTTATGCACGTTCCGTTCGTTTCTTCGTTCGTTCTTTCACTCGGTCTGAACTCAGAAAACAACTGTCTTTACTCACCTGGAAAATCACTTGTTCCGACTCACTGACAGTCAGAATATGACCTTTGTGGGATTGAATGCACGCTGGCTGTACGAATCGGCCATGCCAATTCTCGTCGCTTCCGAGGTAAATAGAATGTTCTTGTGGGTTAAAAAAAGGAAAAGAATTATCATTTACCGCCAGTTTCGTGATCAGACTCAGTTAGGGAACAGAGAACAGTCAGGCAACAGGGATGGGATGGTGTTGCGATCATTCGCATTTCAACAATGTGGCACGGGATCGGTTCCCAGACTTGGTGTCACATAAAAGGTTGATTTTAATTTGTTGGTTCTTGCGATGGCCCAGAATGGTCACAGTCCAGTTTTAATTTCTCACAGTCCAATTTTAATTTTATTCACAGTCCAGTTTTAATTTTGTGAGTCGTCACCAGTTCTCTCACACGTCACAGGTCACAAGTCATTGTTTTACCAATACAGGAAGTATCCCAAATATTCATAAAAGCTAACCTTAGGCCTAAGGTTAGCTTTTAAAACTGGACTGTGAATGAAATTAAAACTGGACTGTGA
>NC_090876.1:43378090-43395590 GCF_036669935.1 Montipora foliosa
CTCATGTCTCGATGCAACGGTTGCAAACACCGAATACATAAAAGTGTATAAAAAAGCCTGATATGTCCAAGAAGTGTTAGGTTGAATTTTTAATAGATTTTTAAATGTATAAAATACAACAAATGAAGTCAGGTATTTAAGCAGGTGCGTCAGCTAGCGGTGAATTCTATACTGAAAACACTATACGAAGCACACATTCCTTGAAACT
Organism: Montipora foliosa; assembly: GCF_036669935.1. Classification (NCBI taxonomy): domain Eukaryota; kingdom Metazoa; phylum Cnidaria; class Anthozoa; order Scleractinia; family Acroporidae; genus Montipora; species Montipora foliosa. Next base: position 43,378,299 of record NC_090876.1, read on the forward strand.
GAGGCAAAAGGTTTTGAGATAGACAACTGGGAATAACGTAAATATTTTACACAGTCTACCATCATTGGAGGGAAACAAAAAATTCAATGCAGCCCTACTTGTTCGCATGATTTGTCATCCTATAGACGAAAAATGATATTAATTAAAATTGAGAAAATCTGTCCTGGTTGCCAGTTACAGCATTTTAAAATGAAAGTATGGAAAGTTACAGGTATTAACAAATAGCTTTTTTTTTTCCAATCCGTGAAGTTAATTTTAACACTTTTTCTCTACTTCATATAAATGGCTCATTATCAACTTAAAAACTCTGACTTTCTTATCTCAGATTTTCAGAAGACGTGTGTTCAGTTAAAATACACGCACGCTTGTCAACGCTAACTAGTATCGTAAGATCATTAATTAAACATGAAGAAATAAATTAATGGGGTCAATTCTAGGCTTCTATAATGATCAATTAATATGTTATCGTCGGGCATTGATTTCTTCCTGATTTTCGTAATTTTTAATTACTGGGTGCGCACATTCCCCAGGGATCTGGCGAGAAATGTTATGGTTGACGGCAAAGGTCAATTAAATATGATATTTCTTGCCTTCAATCTCAGTGTGAGATTCTCAGCGTGCAAAAATCAGACAATCTGCGGTATAAGCAAAAACAAAAAAATAGACCTAGTTGCACTTTAATTAAAATTGGGGAGGTTGAGGAAGTTTTTTACGCTTTGGGCCGCCATGCATGTTTCTCAAGGGAAAGTTCCCTGGAAATTAGTCATTTCATAGAGCCTTTTTCTCAAAGACTAGCCGTACGAACCCACCTTAAAAGTTCAGGATTTTGTTATTGAGAAAAATAATCATGTATAGAAATAAATAGTTAAATCTGTTAGACACTTTCATTTGCATGAGAAGTATCCGTGAGTCACCACTGACGAGTCTCCTATATCTCCAAGGTAGAGCATCCGAAGGTTGAATGTTCGACTCCTGCAAAGGAGCGCTCGAAATTTTTACGAATATCCTATAGAATCACCATTTAGATTTTAAATAAATCTTCAGAAAGAAAACTACCGGGGTATATTTTCCTTCTATTTTTTTAATCCCATCTTGAGGCTTTGTTTTGAACGAGAGTATAAAGCAAAAACAACGAACTAACACTGGCATTCAGAGAGACGGTCTGCTGACTGAATTGGCCAATCACAGAGTGCTAGTATGAAACATCGAGTGAAAAGTTTATTGAGGATGTGTCAGTCATAAACGTCTACTAAAAGGGTCAAATGGAGAAAAAGTGTTTTCATAAATATCAGGCTTAATTAAGAAGTGTATCGAACTAAACGTCTAGACTCTATGCTAATCCAATCTTTCCTCCGGATGAAACTCAGTTGTTAGCAGACACAAATTGGACGTAGAAAGTAAAGTATGCGGAAAACCTCGGCCTTTTAGGGGGGATCTACTTTCTATCAGGAACTCATTTAAGAAAAGCTATATTTTTCCTCCGATGCCATAACATTGCCATGAAGCAGTACGTTGCATAAAGGAACTTTATTTAAGTGTCTAGTCGTTCTAGCGTTGGAGCGCTAATTGGGGGACACTACATGTAAACTGAAATGAACAATGAGAATAAATCATGACGTCAAATTGTAACACATTTTTCCCCTTTCCCGCATCGCTCAGTGAAGATTATTCGAGTTTAATTAAAGAAGGTTTAGGTGCTCCTTTTTCACGCATTCTAAGAACTTTTTAATATGACTTTGCATCGAAAGATTGAAAGATTGAATGCATCGAAAGATTCTTTTCGTGCGCAAGGGACGAGATCATCGATTTGAAAATTTGCGAACTCACGGTCTTTCAAAAAATATATTAGAGAGCTTAATTAAGCAAGCGCGACGATAGCGACAAGAGCAACATAAAACAATTCAGTTCAATTAATTAGCAAAAACAACAGCTCTGCACTCTCCGCACGTCTCACGTTTTGCCGTTCCGCGTCTTGACAACGGCTTGAAATGCCGGACTAAATTTGAGGTTGTATTGAGCTAGGACTGTGCACTTTACGATAAATTCTCAATTTTCAGTCCAAACATTCACACCGTTCATAAAAAAAATTACAAAATAACAATTCTAATATTAATCCTGTAACATTTCTTGAAAATAAGGATTATACGTTGAATTCTCAGGGATTTTAATTGACAGGCACTCAACTTGGAAACAACAATTTGATTTCATTGCTGATGGTGTTTAAAAAAATTGATGGTTTAATTTTGATAGGTAAAACGAGAGTACCACCAAACACGTACCCTTCTTCAAATTTATCGATCGCTAATACTTCCGTGTACGCAATATGGTATAGTTGCTTAGGGCAACGGCTCTCGGTGTGATTTAAGAAAAAATAACAAGCCTCCGTCCTATCTTTTTTTGTGATGACAGATTCCACGCCCTTCCATTTTTTGTCTCCTCTAATATTTCAGTTTTCCAGTCAATATGCTCTACTTTGAAAGAGTATCCAGTGATTATGTATGATATCTCTAATGATTTTGTGATGAATAAAATTCAGAAACAAAACAAATTTCATTCCTCCGCTCAGCTGTGGGTAACTTTTACGTCACCGAAGCGCCACTTAAGTTACTGTTAAAGTATCTTGCTAACTTTGGAACTCAATTATGAACTCTCTACATCCTGAATGTCGTTCACTTACAAAAATGTGTTTCTAAAAACGAATTCAAACATTCTTCTTTTATTACTTGGAGTTAAGGATGTTTATGTTGACGCCCACTCACATTAATAAGCACATGGAGTGTATATTTTTCTAACCTTAACTTTGCTTTTACAAAAAAAATAAACTTAAACTTGAATTTTGAAATTGAAACGGGGGTGGATTCCATGAAAGCTCGTTTGAATCTTATTGATGATTGTTTCCATCTTTGGGAGAAGTTTGAATTAAAGATTTCTGTCGCCTGTAATTTCTTCGTTTTGTTTATAAACGCATGATATCTTTTAACGGAATTCAATTGAGAAAGGTGAAGTGCATAAGATCCCGCAGGTATTTCAGGTATATAAGATATATTAAGGTATATAATTCGCTAAAGTTGTATAAAACTACACCAGTGTTGTTTTCAAAGTTTTGAGGGATTTAACCCGAGATTAGGAAGGGGTCAAGAGACTATTTTGCGTTCGTTCTAGAAAAAAAAAAGAGTTATCACGCTCATTGCTGCATTTGTGATTTATCTTCTCGCTCCGTCTTATCTTTTTTTATTAGGAACCTTTACATGGGAGCACGAGGACAACTGCGAGTACGAGCTATCCGTTCTGAGCACGCATACTTCGAAAATTTTCGGCCTCCAAACCTCATGCCTATGCTTAGTACGGAAAACTCGTACCGGTAGTCGTCCTCGTCTTCCAATCTAAAGGTCCTTATTATATACTTAACTAAGTATCGTATTCTAATCAGTCAATGAGAAATAAATAAATAAATAAATAAATAAATAAATAAATAGGCTATAAAGTGCAATCCTGAAGTTGCGAGCTGTGGATGCAGCGATGGAGTAAAGTTCGCAAATTGCACTCATCTACGGCTCTTGAAATTTTGAGAACTTAAAAAACATCAGTCGCCTGCCCATAAATAACCAAATGCTCGAGCAAGTTCGTACCATTTTGTACACTTACAAAATGAAATAAGCATAAAGGAAGTCTGAGTTTGGAACAAGGAAGAACTCATGCAGGGGTATCATCTGCGTTTACTATTTTCAAATCACTTAGTGATGGCGGACGCCTTACTCATCTGGAAAATATTTTGATCCGAGTTTGGGTGAGATAAATTCTTGAATCATTACATTTTGCAGCTCAACTAGAGTTCCCAATTTTATCGTTTTTGCATAAATAAAGGCCTTTTTTCCTGAAGCCAATTATAATGCAATTGATGTTTCAAAGTAATCACTTCACTACGATTTAAACGATAATTACGCCCTGATGGAATTTAATATCTTGTTTTATGCAGTAAGTACCATTAACACCAGTGAATCAACAAGACTAATAGCCACAGCACGCTTTATTTTCCGCCCTTAAAACTCCTTTTTGTATGCTGAAGCGAGCTAATTTTATTTGGTGCGTGAGAGTGCTGTCGTCCCTCACAAGACATCCTGTAGAAAGTTCATTAGACTCGGAGAAGTGCTAAGTGGTTGAGAAATCCACGGTTTCGGCAACGGAAACGTCTGGAAAAAAAAAAAAATTAAAGGCAAAACCTGCGCACTTATTTTATTGAGAGACTTTTCTTTGTAGTATATCTTTAAAAAGCAACATCAAATCCTCAGTTTTTTAAAGACTGTAAGGACAAGGCGCCAAATTAAACTCTTTGTTCTCTTTCCAAACGTTTTATGCAAGCTAACACATGTTACATCCTCGGGCGCTTTGCCTTCACCCGTGCGATCGCATCAAAATTTCGCTGTACTATGACGAAATTGTTGTTTGCTTTGTCACGAGATCACAAGAAACTTGAGTGAATCTCCCTTTATTGATGCAAACATGATATAATATATAGATTAAGTCAAGCCTAAAACTGGAGCTCTCGGCTTATTTATCTCATTTGCGTCGGTTTGAAAACATGGGTCCTCAAAAACCTATGAAACTAATTTATTTTTCTTTAATTAATTATTTATAGCAATGTGGCTTAGAATATCTCATTATATATGTTATAAAATATGCTTTTTAGCAAAAAAGAAAAAATCAGTATAAAAACTAAGGACTTTTCACAGTAACAACCGTAAGTACAAAAATGTGTAAAAATATTGTTCTGATACAAAAAGTTCAAAACAAGTTTTTCAAATTTAGTTCACCAATATTTCCAACAAATTTGGCTAAAAGAAAAGAAGAATCCGTGAATTCTTTTTAGATATTTTTTTCTTAATCATATGTGTCGACACTTGTTATTTGTCCATGACGACAAAAAAGGGATTGTGTTTGGTGTAATAAATTACGCATCAGACTTCGATGGGCAAAAAAATATGCGAATAGATCATTCAAAACTTTTTAAAATCAAATTTAAGTCCAAAATTTGAAGTTTTGAGGTTAATTTAACGATCTAGCGCGATCTTCGAAGCAAAACAGACGGCCACGAAGTAGAAAAAAAAAAAAAATGAGCTCAAAATAATGGCTTGAACGCCAATTGTTTATCTTCATCACTTACCTCAATACCCCTGTTCCTTTCCAGCTGCCTTTCTGAAATTGCTTGAAATTGTTTCTCTGATATTTTTGCCCATCCTTTAGCACAGGTTTTTCAGTGAAAAATCATTTTGAACTTTCTATAAAAAGCAATTATGTTTGCACAAACGAACCACAAATAGCCCCTCGCTGAGGCGGCCATTTTACTCCAAGCTCTGAAGTTGAGCCCGCGATATGGTCACGTGATACTGATCACATTTGGCATACATGGAGACGTGGATGCACGGACGGTTGCATGGTGACGCAGTAGCTAAAACCACAATTTCCCGCATCGATGGCTTAGCATATTTTCTTAACCATGGTGCGTTGCGCGCGTGCCTTTGGCGCACGGAGCTCCGCTAATAGGGAGCTTAAACACGACACGTTTTGGTCGACACGGACGCCAATCAGCCGAGGTGAGACTGGGTCGAGACCGGCGTCTGTGACTTGACTTGTTTGTATTAAGCATGTCGCGTCAGTAATTTTACGGCATCGCTACTTAATTGTAGAGCAGGTTTGATTCTTTGTCTGCTTTCTAATACTGAATCAAAACTTCTTTAAGAAAGATATGCGATACGCTTTTTAGAGCTACGATCAAAGATTGATTTCAGAGGATGAACTTACTGTTTTATTGGAAGACAACACGGCTAGAAATTCTCAATCCATATACGATCGATAATCCTGACATGATTCTGAATGTAAAGCAAAGTTCAGATCTGCCAGTGTTAGCTGATTTGTCCAATCCATTTTGGCACATTTCTGTAAAAGAAAGCAAATGACAAATAAAAATTAAGGAATCGAATTTCAAAAAGGAAATTAAATTTGACGGGCATTAATTTTTTTCACACTTTATCATGGTCTTTTTGGAAACGTTGTCTTAGCGTTGCCAGCGCATTAAAATTTAAGACCACAGAAAAGGAAAAAAAAAAAAACAAAAAACAGAAGCACATACAAAAGGATATATCAAGGAAAACAAATGTTTTTCAAAACAGACTTACTCTAGGTTTTTTTGGCAACACGAGTCTTCGCGTCTGCAGCGCTGTTTTTTGATCAGGCGGTATACGGTAGAACCCTAAGAATGCGGGAGGGCGTGACGTCACGTTATTTGTGACAGTTGTGGGACGCTTCGTTTTCTTCTTCTTATCCCACGCGTCGCTATATACAATATAAATAGACAGGGGATAGACAAGGTCTATTTATATTGAATGAAGGGGTAGTTTCTAAAGAAACTGTGGTGCTGCGTCGGTGGGGAAGTAGTATACAAAAATTTGGTTTTATCAACGGAGTTGATAATGTAAATTGGCCACCGTACAGAGATTCTAAAAGCTGACGTTTCGAGCGTTAGCCCTTCGTCAGAGCGCATCGGATTCGCTCTGACGAAGGGCTAACGCTCGAAACGTCAGCTTTTAGAATCTCTGTACGGTGGCCAATTTACATTATCAACTCCGTTGATAAAACCAAATCTATTTATATTGTATGTGGCGACGCTTGGGATTTGAAGAGGAAATCGAAGCGTCCCCAAAACCCATGAAATCAGTTAGGACAACGCAGAAAATAGTAGGTGAGTGAACTTTATTTATCTTCCTGTCCATAAAATAAAGTTTCGAAAAGAAACATCGCGATTTGATGTTTCTATGGAACATTTTCCTCGATCAGTTGAATCGGCCGTTACAACTGTCTAAAAATAACGCGACGTCACGTGCTATCGCATCCTTATGACTGTCTTAACTTGTGTACCTGTGGTAGAACTGACAAAAAAGAGTTTCTTTCATAAATAATAGGAATTAGAAAGTTGATTGTCCAGCATTAACAGGAAAACAACAAAAATCAACCAAATCACCTAAGATAAACTCACCTTCTCGCGTTTTTGTTCTTCGCCACATACGCCAAATATCCACTTTGAGGTCTATGACGTGTGACGTCACTTTCTTTGCAAAATCACTTCCGGTCGCCGTCCTTGTTGACAAAAACGTCTCGAGCTTAATATAAGCTTCCTAATAAGCAAACGCGCGGTAGCTTGAGAACGGCTTGTTGAAACCAGAAAACAGCCCGTTATATTTGACACAAATTACGCCGGAAATATGTTGAATGGAGAGCGGTCCTAACCACCCTCATAAGCGCGTTTGCTATCCCTGCTCCTTGAAGACTTAACTTCTTGTTGAGATGTAAATTGAGATCTTCAATCTGACTGCAATTCTTTTTCTTTTTTATTTACAGCCTCCGCAAGGCCGCTCGTGCCATGATACTGGCATAGTCTTTCTGTTTCTTTTGTCAATTAAGAGAATAAAAGATCAATATTTGCGCTCCTTCAAACACAGAAGTACAGGGAAGATGCTTGTATGTTCATGTGAGAACAATAGCATAACTCTGAAAAATTCCACCACTGATAAAGAACTTGATACGGACAACACAAACGAGTTTATTCCATATATTCACTAGACATAAACCGCCAACCGCACAAAAGAGATCAGTATATATTATTATTTTTTGTCAAAAATATTCATGGAGAAAGCAGTTCATCATTTTAAAGCTAAGAAAATAAGCGATGCATTTAAAGGACATGCAAATAGCAGCGATTCACAGAACATCACGAAAATAAGTTCTCCACATCAATCTTTTGTCATTTCAATGTTGCCTATGAATTTTTGGCTGAGAGGTAGAAATCTCTGTAATTTTAATTTTATAAACTTTCCTGGTTCCAAATAATTTGGATGAAAATATCACAAAGCGTAAATTTTAGACGCAATTAGATGAGCAATCTTCCCTGCCAGGAGATGTCTCTTTTTTGCGTTTTCTGGGCTGACGAGTGTGGGAAAAGGGACTTCTGCAATGAATCGAAACTCACTGTGTTGATCATGCGCGGCGAATACTTAGCGACCGAATCTTCTCGTGATACTTGACATGGAGTATGGGCTCACAGTGGAATTACTGTAAAAGAATGGGCGAGGCACAATGGGTTCATGTCACAGGCAGCAAGCACATCAAGGGGCATGCGTTTTGACCAGTGCCGTTTAAGACCGTAGACGTCAGAAGTCTCTTTTCTCGTAATCGTCAGTCCAGCGAACGCAAGAAAAAGGAGACGTTTGCTAAAGGGGAAACAGTAGAGTTAAATAAGGTGACTAACTGAAGTTTTCCGAAGAAAAAGATCTAAGATTTTGAAATCTGTGAAATTAAAGCATCGGGATGTCTTTCCTGAAGTGTCACTGCAATTGATGTAAAATGTAATTTTACTTAACAAATAAATGGAAACCAGGGAAAAATGCTAAATATTGTGACTGAGCTCCTGGAGGGGGGTCTGGAAATTAGACATTTCATAGAGCCTTTTTCTAAAAGACTAGCCGTACGAACCCACCTTAAAAATTCAGAATTTCTTTATCGAGAAAAATAATCATGTATAGAAATTAATAGTTAAATCTATTAGATATTTTTTTTCGCATATGGCAAAAACGTCGATTTTATTATTTTGATAATAACTGAAAAATGTCTGATAGATCTTTTTTTTTTTTTTTAATGTTGACGGTTTCGTCTTCGTATTGTTTACTTATTCCCAAAATTTTAACCGTGCTCTGCGGCTACGTTTACAGTCCCCCTCCAGAATATCAGTCACTATATTTAGCAATTTCCATTGATTTGCATTCACTTGTGAGGTAAAATTACATTTTACATGAATTGCAGTGACTAACACTTCAGAAGAGACATCCTGTTGCTTTTGTTTCACAGCATTGGAAATATTGATCTTTTTCTTCGGAAAACGTTAGTAGGCCACCTTAAAATTGTATATATTAAAAAAAAAAGTTCATCGAAAATAGGTATGGAGAGCAGGAGACAAAATAAATTTTGAATGTAAAATAACGATTTTCAGTGCTGCAGACATGTTTCGGCAGAACCTTCTGCCTTGTTCAATGCAAGTTTTACATGAAATGCAAATCTGAATCAGACGATTCCTGATTCATGAGATTGAAATCTGATCAGATTTGCGTCTTGCATGTGAACACTTGCAATGAAGAAAGCAGAAGCAGATAGAAGAATTTTCAGGAAAATAATATGTCAATGTGAACTAGAACCTGGCATGGAAATTTTTACAATATCCTTTACTTTAGATGAAATATCACTCTAAGCGAGTATGGGGAAGATTTCTATACACTATGAACAAATCCGCGGCCAGTTCTTTGTTTCAGAGTAAATTAGAATTTATATGTTTTGTCGTTGGTTTCAAGTTGGAGGCCATGTCTCCTTCAATAGTAAATGATTGCAGATAATTTTGTGATAATTTTTAGAAAGAGCAGGAAAGACGAAGGGTAAATGAATAAATGTATCTTTATTTTCTAAGAGCGTCCTTATTTTGTACAGCAGCTAACTCTTTTGATGCAGAGTTTGACCGTTTTGGGGGTTGCTTCCGAACACCTACATATAGCTCCTGTTAACGGAAGAAAAGCTTTAGGCCCGTTTCAAACGTCGAACTTTACATGAGCCGAATGTAATTTAAATGCGAAAAATGTAATTGTTTTTGCTCATTTGCATGAGATTCGGCACATGTAAAGTTCGAAGTTTGAAACCCGTATGAAACGGGCCTTAGCAATGTTAAAAAACGAGCATCAGTGTTTCATTAGGGTTAAAAGGACGAGGCGTAGCCGAGTGTTTTAAGACCCGATAAAACCACGCTGCTAGTTTTTTAGAACGACTTAAAAAACATTCCACAAAAAGCGTGTCCCTCTCGTTTGAATTTTGAGAGGAGAATATTAGCATACCGGAAAAACAAGCTATGCCTCATTAGTATTCTTTATATAAAGAATACGAACGAGGATGGATTGTTTTATCAGGATATAACGCTCATGCACGTGACTACATTGATAGGCTGTTAGGCTCATGAATTATGAATAAATTTTTAAATTTGCTTTATATAACAGGGGTTTATAATCTAGCGGTTTACGGTGTTATCCATTTTTCGAATGGCTCTTGCTAGATTTTGTGGGAATAAAGAAACGTACCGGCATTGCATACCGTGCACTAATTTTGCATTTAGTACTAGCGTGACTTCCAAGGTTACGGACTAAACAGGAGCTTTGCGGTCCTTGGGCCATCGTCGCCATGTCGGATGAGGCACAAAACTCTGTTCTTATAATCCTTTCTCATGTCTCGATGCAACGGTTGCAAACACCGAATACATAAAAGTGTATAAAAAGCCTGATATGTCCAAGAAATGTTAGGTTTAATTTTCAATAGGTTTTTAAGGGTATAAAATACAACAAGTGAAGTCAGGTATTTAAGCAGGTGCATCAGCTAGCGGCGAATTCTAGACTGAAAACACTATACGAAGCACACATTCCTTGAAATGAAGGCAAAAGGTATTGCGATAGACAATTGAGAATAACGTTAATATTGTACACAGTCTACCATCATTAGAGCGAAAAAAAAAAAAATGAATGAAATGGTATCGAACATCAATATGTTTCGACCTCCGTTGATTGACTGGGTTCTTGGACAAGGCGATTGTACCTTAGTTGTCCTCAAAAATCGAAACTTGGCCACTTACCTCACCAATGTCCTTTATCATTTGAGTGAGGTACATACCTTCTTGGACTGCTGCTGCCAGAGCAATATACTCAGCTTCATATGATGATAGAGCCACTGTTGGTTGTTTCCTTGATTTCCAAGAAATAAGAGGACCGGCTCTACTAAAAATGAAACAGTACCCACTGATACTAAGTCTGTCATCTGTAGATGACGCCAAATCAGCATCACTGTAGCCTGTCAGTTTAAGACCATCATCACACTTTCTATAGCACAAATTCAAAATCAAGAGTCCCCTTCAAGTATCGCAACACATGTTTTAAGGCTATCCAGTGTCCCTTCATGGGAGCAACCAGGAATTGTGACAACTTAGTAACAACCCAGCATGTCTGGTCTGGTCTGATGCATGTCATAGCATACACCAAACTACCCACTGCTTCACGGTATCATCTAGGATCCACAGGGGTTTCACCGTCAAACTCAAGCTCTGTTCTGAAGGTGTAGACCTTGGCTTACAATTAGACATTTCAAATCTCTCAAGCACCTTAGTGATGTACCCCTTTTGATTCATCTTTACAAAGCCATCTCCTTGCTCAAAGTGAATACCCAAAAAGTATGAAAGTCTACCCAGATCTTTCATATGAAACCTCTCCTTCAGCATTCCTTTAGCTTCAGAAATTAGCAACATGTTGCTTGCTGCTATAATTATGTCGTCTACCCAGACCAGCATAGCAACAAATCCACTTCCAACATGTTTGGTATACACACAATTGTCAACAGGGCTTTGAACAGAACTGTTCTCCAACAAGAAACAGTGTAAAACATGGCTCAGATTTCCACCCCCTTGCTTTAGGCCATACAAAGATTTGTTCAATTTATACACAAGTCTCCCTCCACTCCCTGAGGGAACTTCAAAGCCTTCAGCTTGATCCATGTAAATCTCACAGTCAATAGGGGCATTGGGATATGCAGTTTTCGCATCCATTTCGTGCAAAACCAAATCATTTTGTGCTGCCATTTGCGTTAGCACACGCAATGATGTGAGATTAGCAGTTAGTGCAAAGGTTTCCCGAAAATCAATACTTGGCTGTAACCCTTAGCAACATACCTGGCTTTAAAAGGTTTAGCATCAGTGGAAATTTCTTTGATAGTGTACACCCAACGACCCCCACTGCATTTTTGCCCTCTGACAAATCAGACAATGTGTTGATATTAAGTAAAATAAAGCGTAAGCGGAGGAGGCACCAAAACTGGGTGCTCATTATTTCCCGACTTTGTGTTCTCATTTGGCTGGCTTAGTATGTTCACTATGCTAATGTTCTGGGTATTAACTATCGATTGAGTTTGTGCATTGACATGCAAAGAATTGACGGAAATCACTGTGAAGAAATTTTGCGTACTGATTATATAATGAGATTGTGTACAAGACAAGATACATCAGTTATTTCACTGCGCGCATTCACAAAATAGATAACTCACTACGCACATTTTTGCGTACTGAGTAATTAATTATTTTTGTCTACTTGCTATGACGTATGTTATAATTAACCACGCAAAACTTCTGCCTGACGACTACCTACGGGGTAGCAGAATGTTTCGCCCTCTTGCGAGTTCGCCCGCTCCAAGCTTGACTTCGAACCCTGTGCCTAAACGGTTTTCAGTTTTTTTTTTCGGCTAAACAATCCAATGTTTTTGAAAGCAAGCCAGACTTATGTCTTGTATCCATTGCCGAGCTAACAAACATAGCTTTCCTTCCATTCTCCAGAGCAGCCAAAAAAGAATTTCCTGTGAAGAAAAGATGTATTTGTCTCAATGATAATTAATTTTGTTGCCTTTTAAACAGAAAAGTTGGCGTTAAATTTTTACTGTTTCGAAAGTAATCTTAATATGAAAATAACTAGTGTTTGAAGGGGATACCTCACTCCTCACGTTTTCCCAAATTTCACCTTCTGGCCGATTTTCCTATCTACTTGACCCAACCGGAAGACCTGGTCACAAGCTAGTAAAGAGCACAATTCTCTAGCCATTGCTAACCGATCAGTACTTTAACAACAAAAACAACAACAACAGCAACAACTTTATTCTACCCAAATATCATTATTTATTTTTCTGGGGTTTTTATTTTATATTATATAACTATTTTTCTGAGGTATTAATTTCAATCTAATTTCAACTATAGAGCAAAGCGCGGTTTGAGACAATCGCAAGAGAAAATAATGATATTTACCGGCCTTTGTTCCAGATTCAAACTCCATAACAGTATCTCTATCTTTCGAGAAGAATTTTATCAAGTGGTCGTAAAATGCTGTAAAGTATTCATCTCCCAGTTTCGTGGTTGCCGATTCAATCAAATTATAGCTCTCAACTGTTCGCGAAGCGGACCAGTGACCAACAGTAAACTGAGGCCGTGACCACTTCATTTAGCTTCATACCTATAAAGTTAAGAAAAAACGTCATAAAGCGACACAGACATCCAAATACTCACAAGCACATAATTTTGTCATGAGTTAAGGGGGGTGGCTCTTAACTAACCAACTGTTGCCATGGTCCCCTTCATTTATAGAATTCCCTTTATTCTGAACAATTATCCTTCTTTTTTTTTTGCCAACTGTGGTCTATTTAACATTCCTTTGTGTGGTTTGACTCAAACACATATTAGAAAATCTCTAAAAGCTCAGCGACGTAACCACGTTTTTCACAAATTCTTAACGCAAACGTATGAGAAGATTCTAACACAAAATCTGTAGCATGGATTTTAAGAGAAATCCAAAAAATTATGATCTCCATAAGACCCTCCTTTGATACACCTCAAAATGTCAGTTCCATTTTTTGTCCAAATATCAATTCCATGTTACAGTTTACGAAAGAAAATGAGTCGGTTTCCATCCGGTGAAAAACCTTTCGTTTTCTGGGAGCCTTTACCTGTAAAAAGAAAAATGTAAGGTTGTCGATAGCTTTTATACGTTGTGTGACATTGTGTACATTTTGCTTTCATAACCGCGTTATTAAGATTCATTCGCTGTCTATAATCGGATTAGGGATGAATCGCTCGCCTAGTTTAAGGAGGTTCGAAAGGGTTTTTCGTTGCTATGGTGTTTGTGAAACGATGAAAGATGCCAAAGAAGGATATTTTATAGTGTAGGCAAACTACAAATATCTTTACAACTCTACTGTTAGATAATACTTTAAGGGCACTTGTGACGTCATATCAGTTACCATGGCAACACGCCAGGTACACAAAAAAGCCCTCTAAATTTCAAATTATGAGACTTATCTGAAAACCAAGTCGGTGACCTACCGCTTTAAATTTCTTTCTTGGAAATTTCCCTAAATTCTTTAAATTCTTAGGGAGTATGACAAAAAGTTATCAATTAGAATTTAAGATACATCGAAAAAGGACGTTTCATAGTTTACAGAATTTTTTCTCTAGAAAACTTTACCCCACCTTTTTTATTTGATACGTGAATGCAAAAAATCAAGATAGGTCACCGAGTAAAATTTCAAGATGAACACATTTTTTTTTTGCGCTGGTTTTATTTCCGGTTCGCGTGATCATCAATTTCACTGGCAATGCATCGCAAAAGCTTCCATCGATAATGCACCTTCCATGTTTTTATGATGCCAGCATCTAGGGGTTGAGTGCGTGAGGTGGTGTTCTTTGGATGAAATTCAATTTTGATAGTCGAGAACATACCTTTGATAGAAGAGGGATGGCTGGGCGCATTGTCCTGTCGGTAAGTGTGCTTAAGCTTGTTGTTTAATTTGGTCAGGACGTTTATCATAATGTCTGACCTCATCCACGCCTTGTCATTACTGAAATAATCAGCCCCACAAGGACCAGAGATATCTGGCCAATTTTCCGAAACAGCGGTTTTCACTACTGCCAATTAGGATAGGAGTTTCTTTTCCACCAGCGGTATTAACAAAAAACGCTTCTGTGATTCTTTGCTTGGCATTTTTCCCACCTCTGCAGCGCTTGCGCCTTTCTGCAAAGGAATTCTCAGGTAGCGCATTCCGCATTGTACCAGTTTCATCCTGTGACTGCCTCGTACGCACACCTCGCGTCCCGAGGAGTTTCAACTGAAATCCAGGCGCCGTTGTTATCCGCAAGATAAAAGTATGTATATATTTATTCCAGAGCTTGAGATAACAACTTAGTGCCGCTTAACGACATAGAACACATCACACATGTGAAGAGAACAACAACAACATGGCGGGAACACAGCTCGCAGGAGCGGTTACCTAGCTAATTGGCGGAAACTGCGGTACTGCACTAACATGGCTCCCCAACTGTCTTTACAGTTGCAAAATATAAAAGCTTTGAACTTCCATGTAATTAGAACAAAAACTAAGCTCGAGCCCAGAAGGTACTGTAAAGATCTGTTCAAACGTTGATTAAAATCAAGTGCTCACAAAAGCAAGGTTTGTCAATGTTCCTTATGTAAGCGATAAGTATTCTTTGCTGGCTCCTCTATGGGGACTTCCTTAGTCTCCTGGCGAACATCATCATCGTCTTTCACTTCGTCTGCAGTCAGCGGTAGAACGAGTTTGTGTATAGGTCTGTTTAGATACGAAAGCGGACCTTGGCACTTCCCATGTTCGTCTAAATTTCCATCTGCCGTCAGTAACTTTATCTTTCCGACAAGACCGTCTCCACTTGGGTACACTTCTACTATTTTTCTGACTGCTCACTTCCTTCTCGCTGCTTCGTTTTCTTTAGAGATCACTATGTCACCAACGGTGATGTTTTTCTTTGGCCGAACCCATTTGTGTCTAACTTGTAACATTTAAAGATATTCTTCACGCCATCTCAGCCAGAATTCATTAGCACAAAACTGCACTCTTCTCCACCTTATACGACAGTACACGTCAGGTCTTTGAAACTCTTCTGGAGGCGGTAACACTCGTTTGGGTTTCATAGTTAGAAGGTGGTTAGGCGTTAATGGCTCGGGGGCTTCTGCGTCAGACAGGTAGTCAACACTGAGAGGCCTTGACTCCACGATACACTCCACCTCCGTCAGAAATGTTCGCACAGTTTCATCATCGAGTTGGTTTCCAACTATCATTAGGAGAGGTTCAAATTAAACGTGCAAATTAAACGTTCCCACGGACCTCCCATGTGACTACAGTGTGGTGCACTGGACTTGAATGAGATCCACTCACATTTATTACTCAACAAGTACTCTTGGACGTGGTCTTAAATTTTCTCGGATAATGCTGTTTTGAGCTCGTTTCGCGCACCAATGAAGTTGGTTCCTTGGTCGCACCTCAGTTGTCTCGCGATTCATAAAACGACTTAGTGCATTGATAAATGACGAACTGTCAAGTGAGTTGGCAGTCTCCAAATGAACACTCCTCGATCCCATACGCGTAAAAAGTACTCCATAACTTATCCTTGCACATTTGCTGGAGAATCTGCTTTCCTTTGAGCGTTACAGGAGCTAAGTATCCATTGGGATCGTAAATAGAGCCGACAACTGATAGCACCCCTCTTCTGGTTAAAGGGCGATCGCAAAGCTCGATACGGAACCGGAAGCTGTCGCTTTTGACGCTAGCGGATCTACCGCTAAGTTCAGTTCCTTGTTACCCTTCGCATGATCTTCTGCTGGAATAGCTTCAAGAACTTTCTTCTTGTTCGAGACTATCTTGTGCAATCTGAGACACGCTTTTTCACAGATGCCTTGACTAGCTGGCTTTAATCAGATGTATGGCTTCAGAAACGGTTGGCTCAGATTTAAGCCCATCATCGACATAGAAATTCTTGCGTATGAATGTAGCTGCATCGGCACCGAATTCTTCTTCACCATCATCTGCTGCTCGTCTGAGCCCATAGTGCGCACAACCTTGGGAGCTGCTGGCGCCGAACAGATGAGCTTTCATACGGTACTCAGTTACTTCTTTCGACGGGTCTCCGTTTAGCCACCAAAAGAAACGCAATAGGTCTCTGTTATTCCGAGACCACAAACTGATGGAACATACTCTTTATGTCCGTCATGAAGGCAACACTTTCCTGGCGAAAACGACACAGGGTCCCAAACAGATCATTCATAAAGACAGGACCTTGCAGCCGGTAGTCATTGAGGCTGACACCATTGTACTGCACTAAACAATCAAATACTACGCGTATCTGTCCTGGTTTTTGAGATGGTAGACTCCTGCATGAGGATCATAGTTAACTTCGGCATCTTGTACTTAAACGCGAACATCAGGGACTCTTTCTGGACATTGTTAAGTTAGGTCCTTCATAAGGGTCTGGTAGTCTGCAAAGAACTTTGGATTCGTTTTGAATCTTGCATTCAGTTGGTTCTATCTTTTTACAGCAAGTTGACGGTTGTTGGGAAGACACGCGTTGTCAGGTTTCAAGGGAAGTGGCATTTCGTACCGTCCATGAGATTGCTTCTTCACACGATTCTCTCGGATCGTCAGAAATCTCTCATCTTCCACGGAATAGGGTTTCTTCTTGTCACCTGTCTCAGCAAAGTCAGTTTCCAACACACGAAGAGCTTTTTCTGGGTCAATGATCTCTTTAGCCTTTGTAGAGAATGCAAAGCCGCTTGGAATTTCTGACACTTGGACTCTATTGCACACACCTTCCTCTCTATCTTC
>NC_090876.1:43400590-43403090 GCF_036669935.1 Montipora foliosa
AGTTTACGAGCTTTAATGACGCTAAAATCTCCAAAAAAAGTGACAATTTATTCCTGCAAAAATTGTTGGCTCACAAATCACGCGTAAGTTAATGCATATTCACGGTTACGAAAAATAGAAAAAGCAGTTTCCCGAGGACGGGCAAAACATAGATTCACGAATCACGAAAGAACTAAATCCTCATTCGCGCTTCACGCAAAGCAAAAATGCGCATTCACGTGTCACGGAAAAAGTATGGGTGCCCCTCATACCTTGAAGTATTTTGATTGCTGATGAGTCTCAACATGGCAGATTTTGAAACGTCAAGCATTACTGTCGTGGGTACCATGAAATTAAAGATGTAGCAGATTGGGATCCACAGCTTCAAGGGGAGAGAGTTTTGAAACGTGAGCCAAACAATAAAAAGGATAACAATGAGGTGGCGGTGGTCAGACCTTTCATCTCACTGGATATATCGGAAAGTCAAAAATCATCTGGAAGCCCCAGAACAAGCCGAAGAGCTAGACACACATTTCATTCCAACACCGTAGATGAACAGGAGGACGAAATACCTGGTCACATCACTTTCCGAATTGCCCTATTTGTAAGCACGTTTCTAAAGCGGCTCACAAACAAAGGAAAGGTGGTCGTGACCGGAAGCCGAGAAGTAGCCGCGGGGCTGACTATATGGCTTGGAAATACCGTGCACCTACATATTTTCTGGGGACAAAAATATGTCAATACCTTGGCTGAAGTCGAAACTTGAAAGTCTCAACTAAGAAGTTCTATAACCATTTTATTTTCTAAAACTGACCGCAGTTTATGAAACACTTAGATCATAAATGAACCAATCATCTGCCCCACTAATTAAGCCGGAATTCACCTTGAACTTGTAATTGAGATCTTTAACAACAAACCATTAGCGCATTAAGGTATGTCATGCATTAGGGTTACTGTTAATGGGATCAAGAAGTGTAATCTTATTAGAGTGTTGACTAATACGAATCAGACCCTTTGAGACGTTGCTTACGAGAGCTTAAAAACAAAGACCAGTTGGTAATTCCCAACCGTGGCCTCGGTCTCCTACGGGAGCGGTTGCTTACGAGAGCTTTTAATCACAGAGTTTAACTGACAATTCAAACGGGATTTCACAACGGTTGTCGTAACTAGAGCTGGTCGCTTACGAGAGTGGTCGCAAGGGGAGCTTCGACTGTATAACAATAGACTGTAAATATAACTCAGCAGTGCAAGGTTAACAACTACATCATTCTGGATGGCATCACTGAAACGTAAGCATTCGACAAGTGGCCTCGCTAGCCTTGACGGCAGCTTTGCTGCTCAACCAACATGGTGGAAACTACATTTAGCTCGGAAACAGTCTCGGAAGGTCGTGAGATTCTTCTCAATGCAACCGCTCTGACGAGTTTCTTTATAGCAGACAGTTGTAACTCTTAACAAACATAAGAATTCTAGTTTGCGTAACAAAAAAGTTCTTGAAATGGCAATTCAGTATTGTCCGTATGAAACGACCATTTCATTTTCCGTGAAACGTGATCAAGACTTCCCTTTGCCAGCCTCATATAATGGTAGGAAATGTCTGTCGTGGAGTCACTTTGGTGGTCATTTAACACATTTCTGAAAGAGAAAAAACACAAACTTTAAGGGCCATGGAAAACAGTACCAATCATTGCTAGTTCAACATCCGTTCGATTTTGTTGAACACGATGTTGAAACCATTTGCATTTGCATTTGCGCCCTAATCGGTCTATAAATGACTTATCCATGTCCGTACCCATTGTAACAACCGCGGCTGCAGCCTGGGACTGAATACCAAGCCTCTCGTAAGCTTTGCTGAACCCACAAATGTTGAAGTTCTGTTTAAAGCAAACCATTCTCTACCTTGAATTAACTATTACTATTAATTCATAAATTTCTCTGAATTACCTATTACCTTTAATTTAGAAGGCTGTATGTATGTATATAGATTATGGAAAATGGTCACATATATATTTTTAAAAGACAACCCAAGTGTATGGATTCGAACCTGTCACCTTAACCCGTCACCTAACCACATACAATTATTGAAGCCCCCCCATGTGGGCTTTTCAGCCAAAATGTAAAAAATAGTCATAAATGAATTACCTAAGATAGTATGAAAATCAACATGAACACAATAATATAATATAATAAATAAAGCTATAAATTTATATACAATTGGAATTTAAAAAAAAATGACTCTTAAAGTTCCTTGAATAGTTTCATTAAATTATTTTTGAATTTTTTTTAACAACGTAGCATGTCTAATGGATTTTGGAAGCTCGTTCCATGCTTTGGCTCCTCGAAAGCTGAAAGATCGTTGCCCTGCGGCGAGGCGACATTTGATAAGGTCCAAGTCGTTACGGATCTGAGACCGTTTCTTGAACCATGTGAAATGTAATCAGCATGCCAGAACGAAACTTTCTGTAAAGTTTAAAAAAAAGATTCTGTGGATCCGATTTAAAGCCACCGTAAATAATTGAAA
>NC_090876.1:43413090-43423090 GCF_036669935.1 Montipora foliosa
GTTAACGCGAGGTGACGTTTGCAGAAACACATGGTAAATTTATGGGCAAACAGGTACTGCGTCACTTTTGAAAATTTAAGACCGAACGATTTAACAATACAACATTGAAATAAAGCCAAAAGAATGGAGACGATATATTAATGATATCTTCTCCCTCTGGGACGGTGATAAAAAAAGACGTGGATCAATTTATTGAACAAGCTAACAAATTCCACCCTACCATCAAATTCACGGCCGAAATATCAGAGAACGAGATTCCCTATACCTCGACACAGTGGTGTTCAAAGGAGAAAGATTAAAAAATGAACCCACTTTGGACATCAAAACTCACTACAAACCTACTGAAACCTTTCAATATACACATTTAAACTCATGCCATCCACCCGGCGTTAAAAATGGTTTTATTAAAGGCGAAACAATGAGACTGCTTAGAACTAACTCTTCAAAAACAACATTTGAGGAGAGAGTTATGAAATTCAAACAACGCCTATCTTAAAGGTCTCTTTCAGGGGTTAACTTTGCTGCTAGACCATCCGCTTTAACACAAAAGGAAAGGCCTAATGAGAGGATTTTATCTTTTGTAACTACGTACCACCCAGCAGTGAGCAACCTCAAACAGACACTGATGGAACAATGGAGCCTAATACAAAATCAGCCTTTGCTGGAAACTATTTATTTGAAACCTCCAATAATATCGTACAAAAGAGGTAAATCTCCAAAGGATACGCTTGTTAGATCGAAAATCTAACTGTAAGGCTATCATGCAAAGCGACCGCCAAAATCACACGAGGAGTCCTTTCCGGTCTGTCACTCACTTACTCTCTCAGGAAGAACTAATGCAGGGGTATCATCTGCGTTTACTATTTTCAAATCACTTAATCATGGCGGAGGCCTTAGTCATCTGAAAAATATTTTGATCCGAGTTTGTGCGAGATAATTAAATTCTTGAATCGTTACATTTTGCAGCTCAACTAGAGTTTCCAATTGTATCGTTTTTGTATAAATAAAGACCTTT
This sequence comes from Montipora foliosa, assembly GCF_036669935.1. Lineage (NCBI taxonomy): Eukaryota > Metazoa > Cnidaria > Anthozoa > Scleractinia > Acroporidae > Montipora > Montipora foliosa. Next base: position 43,414,106 of record NC_090876.1, read on the forward strand.
TTTTTCTGAAGCCAAATACAATGCACTTGATCTTTCAAAGTAATCACTGCACTGCGATTCAAACGATAATTACGCCTTGATGGAATTTATCTTGTTTTATGCAGTAAGTATCCGTAACACCAGTAAATCAACGGGACTAATTGCCGCAGCACGCTTCATTTTCCACCCTTAAACTCCTTTTTTATGCTGAGGCGAGCTAATTTTATTTGGTACGTGAGAGTGCTGTCGTCCCACCAAGGCATCCTGTAGAAAGGTCGTTAGACTCGGTGAAGAACCAAGTGGTTGAGAAATCCGCTCCTGAACCTCTTTTAGCATGTCCTCCTAGAACTTTCTTTGGACTGTTAACTTTGAATTTTGGATCAATGCACAATTTCGACATTCAATTAGATCTTTGTTTATGAAGTAATTACCCACTCACTGCAGGACTTACGTCAGTCTGAACGAATTGTGAAATTTTAATCCATTTTGAAATGAGAATTAAGTGAATCTTGTCGGAAAGGATGAGCCTGCAGTTGTAAATTGTAACATGCTAAGTAAGTTTTAACTTTGTTTTACTATTCATCTGCATTATGTAGATATCGTTAAAGAGATCCGGAAAGGTCTCCCAGCTGACGGACAGTCCATTTCTTAAATTAAACTGCTCTGGGAAGCAATGATTGGTTCAACGAGCGAAGCGTTGAAGAGAGAAACAAAAAATTCATAATAACTTTTTACTTTATAACATTTGTCTCCTTGTGAATAAATGAAAGCACGAATGAATGAATAAATGAATGAATGAATGAAGGAAGGAAGAACGGAGCTGATTGATTAGTTAAGTAAAATTAAGTATTAATTAATTGATTATCATCTCTATTGCATATTTAGATGATTGTCATGGTATCATTGGGTTATCCAGCAGTCAGTCCTAAAGCCATCCAGCGAACAACAGCTAGAAAACTGCCTGGTTGGAATGGACTAATGTCCCTCAAAAGAGAAGGATGTGAGAACCCGGTCAACAGAATGATCCGAATTCAATGCGATTCTAACGGCGAAAATAATATCTGCAACGCAACTTGCGATGGCGATGGCAATGGCAAGGATACCACTGTCGAAAGTAAGAAACCTGATTCATGGAGTTTTGTGTGCTGCGTAGTTTTTGTGTGCTGCGTAGAAATGTGAATGTAAATTCCAATTCATGGAATCACGAGACAACACCAGGGCACACAGAAAAGGTTTCTAAATACAAATTTACTTCGGGCTCTGCCTCCTTCAAGCATAAAGGCCCATCCTGGGCCATTGTAAGAATCAACAAAATCAATCTTTTATGTGACACCAAGTCTGGGAACCGAACCCGTGCCACATTGTTGGTAGGCGAATGATTGTAACACAGCGCCATCCCTGTTCTCTGACTGTTTTCTGTTCCCTAACTGAGTCTGATAATGAAACTGTCGGTAAATTATGATTATTTTTCTCTTAGTTTTTACCCTAGACGACGATTCAACGTGCATTCAATCCTACAACAAGTATATTCTGAATGTCAGCGACTCGAAACAAGTGATTTTCCAGGTGAGTAAAGACAGTTGTTTCCTGAGTTCAGACCGATGAGTGAACGAACAAACAAACGAACGGAACGGTTGCATAAACTATTTGAGACAGTCCCTTTCGAGACGAATCACGACATGAGAACACACTTGAGTGAGCATGAAAGTGAGTCAAAGAGTTTGATAAGAAAACTGTTGAGAAAGGAAGAATGCTCAAAAGCAGGAGTTGAGAGGCATGGTGTGGAGCCTCTTGTGAACGTCCATTGCCATAATTTCCATATTGTGTTAGGGAGAATTTTTTTTTTGGAGGGGGGGAGGGGGGTGAATAGGGTGGCTATTTATCTGCTTTTTCTTGTAGTTTTATTTCTTCTGGAAAAGACACTGTTTACCTGACGTGAACATTAATGCAAAACATGAACAAAGTCAAAATGGCAACCTAAACTATCTGGAATTTTGTCAGGATATATACTTCGATTCTTTCAATTCACCCCCCTCAAAATATTCCTAGCTTTTCTCTTGGCATATTAAAGTACTTGTTAGTTAAGAAAAGGACAGCGGTTTCGGCGACGGAAACTTCTGGAAAGAAAAAAACTGAAGGCAAAACCTGCGCACTTATTTTATTGAGATACTTTTCTTTGTAGTAAATCTTTAAAAAGCAACATCAAATCCTCAGTTTTTTAAAGACTATAAGGACAAGGCGCCAAAGTCTTTATTGTCTTTCCAAACGTTTTATGCAAGCTAACACATGTTACATCCTCGGGCGCTTTGCCTTCACTCGTTTGGTCGCATCAAACTTTTGCTGTACTATGACGAAATTGTTGTTTCCTTTGTCACGAGATCACAACAAACTTGAGTGAATCTCCCTTTATTGATGCAAACATGATTTAACATATAGATTTAGCCAAGCCTAAAAGTGGAGCTCCCGGGTTATTTATCTCATTTGCGTCAGTTTAAAAAGTTCAACATGGGTCCTCAAAAACCTATGAAAGTAATTAACGTTTCTGGAATTATTTAATTGTAGGAATTTGGCTTAGAATATCTCATTTTATAGGTTATAAAATAGCCTTTCAGCAAAAAAAGAGAAATTCAGCGTAAAACCCAAAGACTTTTCAGAGTAATAACCGTAAGTACAAAAATTGCAAAAATTATTGTTCTGATACAAAAAGTTGAAAAGAAGTTTTAAAAATCTAGTTCACCAATATTTCCACCAAATTTGGCTAAAAAAAAAAGAAAAATCCGTGAATTTTTTTTAGAATTTTTTTTTTAAAATTATGTGTCGACTCTGTGATTTGTCCATTCCGACAAAAAAGAGGGGACTGTGTGTTGTGTAATTTATTACGCTTGAGACTTCGATGGGCAAAAAAATTTATGAATAGACAGTTCAAAACTTTTTTAAAACCCAATTTAAGTCTAAAATATGAAGTTTCGAAGTTAATTTGACGATCTAGTGCGATTTTCGCCGTGAAAAAGGCGGCCACGAAGTAGTTCGTAAAATTAAAGAAAAAAACATGAGCTCAAAATAATTACTCGAACCCCAAATGTTTATCTAAATCACTTATCTCAATACCCCTGTTATTTTCCAGCTGCCGTTCTAAAATTGCGTGAAATTGTTTCTCTGGTATCTTTGCCCATCCTTTAGAAGAGGTTTTTCAGATAAAAATCACTTTGAACTTTCTATAAACAGCAATTATGTTTGCACAAACGAACCACAAATAGCCCTTCAATGAGGCGGCCATTCTACTCCGAGCTCTAAAGTTGGGCCCGCGATATGGTCACGTGATACTTGTCACATTTAGCATACATGGAGACTTGGACGTACGGACAGACGGACGGTCGCATGGTGACGTAGTAGCTAAAACCACAATTTCCCGCATCGATGGCTTACCACATTTTCTTAACCATGGTGCGTCGCGCGCGAGCCTTCGGCGCATGGAGCTCCGCCAATAGGGAGCTTAAGCACGACACGTTTTGATCAACGCGGACGCCAATCAGCCGACGTGAGACTGGGTCGAGACCGGCGTCTGTGACTTGACTTGTTTGTATTAAGCACGTCGCGTCAGTAATTTTACGGCATCGCTGCTTAATCGTAGGGCAGGTTTGATTCTTTGTCTGCTAATACTGAATCAAAACTTCTGTAAGAAAGATATGGGATATGCTTTTTTAGAGCTACGATTAAAGATTGATTTCAGAGGATGAACTTATTGTTTTATTGGAAGAGAACACATCTAGAAATTCTTAATCCAGTTACGATCGATAATCCTGAAATGATTCTGAATGTAAAGCAAAGTTCAGATCTGCCAGTGTTAGCTGATTTGTCCAATCCATTTTGATACTTTTCTGTAAAGGAAAGTAAATGACAAATAAAAATGAAGGGTTCCAAAAGCGAAATTAAATTTGACGGTCATTAATTTTTTTTCAAAATTTAACATGGTCGTTTTGGAAACGTTGTCTTAGCGTTGCCAGCGCATTAAAATTTAAGACCATAGAAAACAAACAGAAGCACGTACAAAAGGATATATCAAGGAAAACAAATATTTTTCAAAACAGACTTACTCTAGGTTTTTTGGCAAGATGAGTCTCGCCGCCTGCAGCGCTGTTTTTCATCACGGGGTAGAACCACATGCAGAGAACCCTAAGGATGCGAGAGCGCGTGACTTCACGTTATTTTAAGATGGTTGTAACAGCCGATTCAACTGATCGAGGAAAATGTTCCATAAAAACTTCAAATCGCGATGTTTCTTTTCGAAAATTCATTTTATGGACAGCCAGATAAATAAAGTTCACTCACCTACTATTTTCTGCGTTGTCCTGAGTGATTTGATGGGTTTTTAGGACGCTTCGATTTCCTCTTCAGATCCCACGCGTCGCCACATACAATATAAATAGACCTTGACAAAGAAGAGTTTCTTTCATAAATAATAGGAATCAGAAAGTTGATTGTCCAGCATCAAAACAAAAACAGAGTTATTGCACCTAAGATCAATTTTTCTTCTCGAGTTTTTGTTTTTCGCCACAGACGCCAAATAGCCAGCTTTGAGGTTTGTGACTTGATGTCTGTGACGTGTGACGTCACTTTCTTTGTAAAATCACTTCCAGTCGCCGTCCTTGTTGAAAAAACGTCTCGTGCTTTAAGCTCCCTAATAACAAAACGCGCAGTAGCTTGAAAACGGCTTGCTGAAAAACAACCCGTAACATTTGGCACAAATTACAGCGGAAATTTGTTGAATGGAGAGCGGTCCTAAACACTCGGATAAACACCCTGATAAGCGGGTTTGCTATCCCTGCTCCACAAAGAGTTCTTGTTGAGATGTAAATTGAGATCTTCAATCTGACTGCAATTCTTTTTCTTTTTTTTTATTTACAGCCTTCGCAAGGCCGCTCGTGCAATGATAATGGCATGGTCTTTCCGTTTCTTTTGTCAGCTGTGAGAATAAATGAGGAAGACTTGTTCTTCTTTAAACACAAAAGTACAAAAATGATGCTTGTATGTTCATGTGAGAGCAATAGCCTAACACTCAAAAAAATCAACACTACACAACTTGCTAGGAACCCAACAGCCCTCTTTATTCCCTTAAATTAACCGGAATATTAACCAGACATAAACCGCCAGCCCCCTAAAAGAGATATGTATATATATATATATATATATATATATATATATATACATATAATTTTTTTTTGGTCAAAAAAGTATTCAAAGTTATGGAGAAAGCAATACATCATTTTAAAGCTAAGAAAATACGCATTGCAGTAAAAGGACATGCAAATAGAACCAAATCACAGAACATCACGAAAATAAATTTTCCACATCAATCTTTTGTCATTTCAATGCTGGCTATGAATTTTTGGTTGAGAGGAAGAAATCTCTGTAATTTTTTATTTTATCAGCTTTCCTGGTTCCAAATAATTTTGATGAAAATCTCACAAAGCGTAAATTTTAGACGCAATTAGATGAGCAATCTTCCCTCCTAGCAGATGTCTCTTTTTTGCGTTTTCTGGGCTGACGAGTGTGGGAAAAGGGACTTCTGCAATGAATCGAAACTCACTGTGTTGATCATGCGCGGCGAATACTTAGCGACCGAATCTTCTCGTGATACTTGACATGGAGTATGGGCTCACAGTGGAATTACTGTAAAAGAATGGGCGAGGCACAATGGGTTCATGTCACAGGCAGCAAGCACATCAAGGGGCATGCGTTTTGACCAGTGCCGTTTAAGACCGTAGACGGCAGAGTTCCCTTTTCCGTACTGATCAGTCCAGCGAACGCAAGAAAAAGGAGACGTTTGCTAACGGGGAAGAGTAGAGTTAAATAAGGTGGCTTACTGAAGTTTTCCGAAAAAAAAGATCAAGATTTTGAAATCTGTGAAATTAAAGCATCGGGATGTCTTTCCTGAAGTGCCACTGCAACTGATGTAAAATGTAATTTTACCGAACAAATAAATGGAAACCAGGGAAAAATGCTAAATATAGTGACTGAGCTCCTGCAGGGGGGTCTGGAAGTCAAACATTTCATAGAGCCTTTTTCTCAAAGACTAGCCGTACGAACTCACCTTAAAAGTTCAGGATTTCCATATCGAGAGAAATAATCATGTATAGAAATAAATAGTTAAATCTATAAGCCTTTTTTTTCGCATATGGCAAAAAATTCGATTTTATTATTTTGATAATAACTGAAAAATGTCTGATGGATGTTTTTTTTTCTTTTTTTTTTTTTAATGTTGACGGTTTCTCCTTTGTATTGTTTACTTATTCTTAAAATTTTAACCCTGGTCTGCGGCTACGTTTTGAGAAAAAGAACATTTGAAATGTCTAGTTTTCAGTCCCCCCTCCAGCAGCTCAGTCACTATATTTATTACATTTTACATCAATTGCAGTGACTATCACTTCAGAAGAGGTATCCTGTTGCTTTTGTTTCACATAATTGAAAATATTGATCTTTTTCTTCGGAAAACGTCAGCAAGCCACTTTAAGGTTGTATATATTTAAAAAAAAAATAGTTCATCGAAAATAGGTATAGAGAGCAGGAGACACAATAACTTTTGAATGTGAAATAACGATTTTCAGTGCTGCAGACATATTTCGGCAGAACCTTCTGCCTTGTTCAATGCAAGGTTTACATGAAATGCAAATCTGAATCAGACGATTCCTGATTCATGAGATTGAAATCTGATCAGATTTGCGTCTTGCATGTGAACACTTGCAATGAAGAAAGCAGAAGCAGATAGAAGAATTTTCAGGAAAATAATATTTCAATATGAAATAGAACCTGGCATGGAAATTTTTTCAATATACTTTACTTTAGATGGAATCTCATTCTAAGCGAGTATGCGGAAAATTTCTATACACTATGAACAAATCCGCGGCCAGTTCTTTGATTCAGAGTAATTAGAATTTATATGTGTTTTGTCGTTGGTTTCAAGTTGGAGGCCGTGTCTCCTTCGATACTAATTAATTGCAGATAATTTTGTAATAATTTTTAGAAAGAGCCTGAACGACGAAAGGAAAATGAATAAATGTATCTTTATTTTCTCAGAGCGTCCTTATTTTGAACAACCCAACTCTTTTGATGCAGAGTTAACCATTTTGGGGATTGCTTCCGAACACCTACATATAGCTCCTGTTAACGGAAGAAAAGCTTTACGCCCGTTTCAAACGTCGAACTTTACATGTGCCGAATGTAATGCAAGTGAGAAAAAATCTCTTGTTTTTGCACATTTACATTAGATAATGGACGTTTGAAACCCGTATGAAACGGGCCTCAGCAATGTTTAAAAAACGAGCATCAGTCTTTCATTAGGGTTAAAAAGACGAGGCAAAGCCGAGTGTATTAAGACCCGATAAAACCACGCTGCTAATTTTTTTAGAACGACTTAAAAAAATACATTCCACAAAAAGCGTGTCCCTCTCAGTTGACTCTGAAAAATGGTTTAAATTTTCAGAGGAGAATATTCGCATACCAGCAAAACAAGCTATGCCTCATTAGTATTCTTTATATAAAGAATACGAACGAGGATGGATTGTTTTATCAGGACATAACGCTCATGCACGTGACGACATTTAAATTTAGATATAACAGGGGTTCATAACAGCATTTTAAAATGAAAGTATGGAAAGTTACAGGTATGAACAAATAGCTTTTTTTTTTCCAATCCGTAAAGTTAATTTCAACACTTTTTCTCTAGTTCATATAAATGGGTCATTATCAACTCAAAAACTCTGACTTTTTTATCTCCGATTTTCAGAAGACGTGTGTTTAGTTAAAATGCACGCACGCTTGCCAACGCTAACTAGTATCGTAAGATCATTAATTAAACATGAAGAAATAAATTAATGGGGTCAATTCTAGGCTTCTATAATGATGAATTAATATGTTATCGTCGGGCATTGATTTCTTCCTTATTTTCGTAATTTTTAGTTACTGGGTGCGCATATTCCCAAGTGATCTAACGAAAAATGTTATGGTTGACGGCAAAAGTCAATTAAATATGATATTTCTTGCCTTCAGTGTGAGATTCTCAGCGTGCAAAAATCAGATAATCTGCGGTATAAGCAAAAACAAAAAATAGACCTAGTTGCACTTTAATTAAAATTGGGGAGGTTGAGGAAGTTTTTTACGCTTTCGGCCGCCATGCATGTTTCTCAAAGGAAATTTCCCTGGAAATTAGTCATTTCATAGACCCTTTTTCTCAAAGACTAGCGGTACGTTAAAAGTTCAGGATTTCGTTATCGAGAAAAATTATCATGTATAGAAATAAATAGTTAAATCTGTTAGACACTTTTTTTCGCATATGAAGTATCCGTGAGTCACCACTGACGAGTCTCCTATAGCTCCGAGGCAGAGCATCCGAAGGTTGAAGGTTCGACTCCTGCAAAGGAGCACTCGAAATTTTTACGAGTATCCTATAGAATCACCATTTAGATTTTAAAAAAATCTTCAGAAAGAAAACTACCGGGGTATATTTTCCTTATATTTTTTAAATCCCATCTCGAGGCTTTGTTTTGAACGAGAGTATAAAGCAAAAACAACGAACTAACTCTGGCATTCAGAGGGACGGTCTGCTGACCTAAATTGGCCAATCACAGAGTGCTAGTATGAAAAATCGAGTCAAAAGTTTATTGAGGATGTGTCAGTCATAAACGTCTACTAAAAGGGGCAAATGGAGAAAAAGTGTTTTGATAAATATCAGGCTTAATTAAGAAGTGTATCGAACTAAACGTGTAGACTCTATGCTAATCCTATCTTTCCTCCGGATGAAACTCAGTTGTTAGCAGACACAAATTGGACGTAGAAAGAAAAGTATGCGGAAAACCTCGGCCTTTTAGGGGGGATCTACTTTCTATCAGGAACTCATTTAAGAAAAGCTATATTTTTCCTCCGATGCCATAACATTGCCATGAAGCAGTAACTATATATTTAAGTGTCTAGTCGTTCTAGCGTTGGAGCGCTAATTGGGAGACACTACAT
>NC_090876.1:43435590-43440590 GCF_036669935.1 Montipora foliosa
GATCCGAAAAGCTCTCCCAGCTGACGGACAGTCCATTTTTACTGGGTTTTACTCCCCTGCTATGTGGTGGCTTTGTACATAGAGCCTTCTGCGCGTATTTTCTTAGGATCGAGAGGGTAGTGGGAAATGCGTAGATTTCTTTGGTGGACACAGTAGAACGATTAACTTAACCGGCAATGGCGTCGAAAGTCATGTAACGCGAATGGCGTTTTAGTGGATCTTTGAACAAAATATACCCTTATGAAGCTCAATAATGGCAAGTCAATTGGATATACAAGCGGTGGAATCTTAAAAGAGACGAGTAATGGACTCCGACAACAATCTATCGCCCTTCGAGCCGAAATCAAAGTGAGCTGTATTTACCTGAAGTACATGGTAATTTAACACGATCGATTTTCTTGTCTTCACGCACGCAATGAAATAGGAAGAGGTTTTCGCCTCTAAGAGCAAATATGTTGTTTATTTCAATAAATTTTTCGCTGGAAAGGGATTCTGTGGTATTTTCTTCCTATGTGAATTATAATATCATGTTGTGTATAGAATTTTCGAGCTTAAGGTTGAAATGTGATATCGGAGAAATTTTTATTATTGCTCTGTAAGCAGGAAGGGTTCACAGGCTGTTGGAAGCGTGCTTGAGTTTCAACAAAATGAGCCCCTAAATCAGTGAAAAATTGTGACGCAGTTGAATAAGCTGCTATTTCCAAATGATGGAATTACCTGGTTAGAATAAATAACGTCGTACGCGTCTTGGAGAGTAAATTTTGACTTTGCATAAACAAGACTTGGGCGATTGTGATCTTTGTTTTGACTTCGCTCATTTCATTGTCAAACTTTATAACACTTGACAGAAAAAGAAACTTACAAAAACCCGGTATCTTGCTATCATTTGACACAGATACTTCACTGTTTGGCGAGTAAACATGCCGCTGTAACTTCATCACGACGCCCGCTGAATTCCGGCGATGTCACTTTTGATTTTGCGATTTATTTGTGCAGCCAAAACGTACAATAACAAAATTGAATGTTGTAAAAATCCCCCAAAATGTTTGTCGCTGATCGTAACTTTTTATATTCTATATTCACGGTTCAAAATAAATGTTGTTTTCATGTCGTAAATATTTTACTCTCGATCGACCGTCCCGGGAACTTTCTTCTGCTCTTTCTAAAAACTGTGTATCAATATTTATTTACTTTTGCATCAATATTTGTTTTTGCATAAAGCAAGCTAACAAAATCTGTACCTTGCTGAGTTCGCATTTGTTAGCGTTAATAGTATTTTCGGTCCGATGCTTCTCTTTTATGATGGATATATTATTTTGGTCTCCCATCCAAACACTAACGTTTAACTTCAGTGAACTTCGGTATTACAAAGCTGTCAGATGCTCAGAGGGCACGCTTAAACTTGTGGTGAAAAGAAGTTTATCCACATGTCAACCCAGAAGCCAATGTTTCTCACTTCCCATTTATTTTCTTCAATCTTTCTGGGTTCAGTACTTTGCTAGTAACCACATGTCTTCTCAGACTATTTACCCAAGACTTCTACCATGGCACTACAATGATAGACAATACCAAAACAATATCGTGCACTGTTAGAGCTACATATTACGCAAGGACAGATCTGTTTCGTCGTACGAACGTGTGAGGACCTGTGAGCCAAAGGGCCTCGTCTGGTATGACTTTTTAATGACCCCCCAACTTGAAAAAAATTGTCTGGAACGGTGCACGTACCACAGGCAACCCAGTGTACCCTCATGGAGGGTCTATTTTTTTTTAATTTCCGTGTCGGTAAAAGTCTTCCCTGTCACTCCCCTGCTAAGTGGTGTCTTTATGCATAGAGCCTTCTGCGCGTATTGTCTTAGGATCGAGAGGGTAGTGGGAAATGCGTAGAATGATTAACGTAACCGCCAATGGCGTCGAAAGTCATGAAACGCGAATGACGTTTTGGTGCATTTTTAAGCAAAATATACCCTTATGGAGCTTAATAATGGAAAGTCAATTGGATACTGAAAAGGAAAGGCGGTGAAAAAAAAATCGGGAATCTTAAAAGCGACGAGTAATGGACTTCGACAACAATCTGTCGCCCGTCGAGCCGTAATCAAAGTGAGATGTAGTTCTAATATTGTACGAGTGTGGTGTTTTGTACAACGCTGAAATCAAATGGAAAATTCCCTTTATGGGTTTAACAAAACAGAGACTTGGATCTGTACTCAATTCTGATTCTGCACAGTCTTCTGCTAACAACTGGAAATTTCACAAATTCCTGTTAGTCAAAAATTATTTGAAAGAAAGCTTGTTGCCATTTTTAGCTTGATAATTCAAGTAAAGGGTTTTTCAGTGAAGGGTTTGATGCTAAACACTCATGGGAAATTTATTTACCGTGTTGCGTTTTTGACACTGAGTGTAATTTGACACGATTGAGTTTCTTGTCTTCACGCACGTATTAGTCCATGGGCCACTCGGGGGGAGGAAGGCCACCATATATCAAATTAAAGCTTATCATGTGTAGATTTCAAAAATATATGATGGAAATGTTGTAAGAGTAGCTTAAGGGAGTCACGTGACCTTGAATTTTGCATAATTAGCATAAATTGATAATATACTAGCATGCGGCTTTTAGCAAGTAATTCTCTAGATTCTGCATAAAATAAAGCAGGCATAGATAGGATATAATTTCTGTTTTGTCACCTTTAGGGATAAATAGTCACGTGACAGTGACGTCACTTCCGGTCGTGGTTAAAAAACCCCCTCAAATTTTGTCTATCTTTTTGGTTTTTCGCCTTTTTCCTTTTATGTGATTAAAAAAATACAATTCAAAGCATTTTTACCATAAAAAGCACTAAACGTTATAGAAATTAGCGTTATTCTAAATTATCTTTAAATAAGATTTAAAATGGGTAGCTTGTGTTTTCAGATTGATAAGTGTTTCTCATGGGTAGGTAACATGTCACACTCACACTCAAGAGACTTCAGTCAAACTCAACGTCCTCTTCTTCATCTGGCCGGTTAGGACAAGTTGTTAGGCGGCAAAGGTCGGAGCACTTAAACCCATTTCGAATGCAGTCACATGAATCATCATTACAGGCCTTCTTTCACATACATGATATAAGCTCTATTACAGCTGTTGATGCCGGGAGTCCACTCATCCAATCTATCACCAATCTCTCTTGAGCTCCGTCATTTACAAGAGACCAGCCATGACCAACTGGAGATGGAACGTCATTGTTTCGTAGAGAATTTCTCCATATCGCCGCATAGCCGACCATTTCGCGCAAACTGCGCAGGAACAAAGTTCTAAATTCTGCCGTCAAGTAGTACCTTTGTACGGCTCCACGTTTCAAACTAAAGCCCTTGGTACCCCCAGGTGTTTGGGTATCTTTATTTACGGTTTCTTCAAGAGTCTGGTCAACGGGAATTCTTCCAAATGTATTGTCGTTGCTCAACTGAACTGAAAGTCCACTGTCTCTCGTGAACTCGTGTACCTCCGGGTGTTCATCTGGTAGACTTGTCATATCACTGTAATAAGCTGACATGTATCTTGCGTAGTTAATAGCATCGTAGGAAAAGCACCATGGAAGCATCTGGCAGACACAGGAGGGATGGAGTTCCCAATTACCTTCTCTAGAGGCACGGATCATGTGAAGTAGTAGCTCGGTCTTGTCTATATAGGACATCTAGAATGCTGAAAGGGGGCCATTGGTATTCCGGAGATGAAGAGTGTATTCAGCAAAAAGGTCAGAAAAACGCTGGAAAACTCGGCTCTTGAAAACCTCATCGTGTCTTTCTTTACACAGTTCATCAGCTAGGGTACCAATTTCATCAAGACATAGTAGTAATAGTTTCGCCCCTCCAGAAATGCAGACACGGAGCCCTCAGGCATTACCCCAGCTTCAATGAATACGTCCTTTAGACCAGTATGCTACCAATGATAATGATCAATGTACCAAAGGTATGAAAAGTTCCAAGACGTAGAAGTATGGGCTTGAGCTTCTCATACTCCTTGCACTTTACCTCAAACGCCTTGGCATAGATGGCCTGATCGAAAACACATATGCTTTTGAGATGGAGCGAGGGCATGATAGTGAGTGATCGGTTGAGGGCTTCGTTGACAGTGGAAACAACAGTGGCTGGTGCATTAATGGTCGGCAAATAGCCTACATTATTGCGAGTGATGGCGTCTTTGTCGTGAACCGTGATGTTAAACCCAGTCCAGCTGCTGACCTTTTGTTGATGGGCTGCATAATGTAAACGAGCAAGGATGAACAGCAGATTCTTCTTTGTAAATTCTTTATGAATTGTTTCGTTGTCAACATCCCTCCCTTTCTTGGCGGGGCCCGAACTCGCTTGCCAACATTGTAGATTGGAAGACGCTCTTCTGGAGCAGACAAGGATCTTTTCTTTGCCTTTTCCACCTTGGGGACCACTATTTTCTGATCAGTAACAGGCTGAACGGCGATACCATTAACACAATGCGATGTCTCACCTCCGGACAGTGTTCCTTCGAGCCTATCAATGTTGTCAAAGGCGAGGACAGTATTTGTACCTGGGTATATGTTGCTTGGGAGAGGGACGCCATCTTCAGGTGTCATGGCAAGCTTTTGTAGGCACAGGGCTGTATCAACCTCTTCGAGTTGAGAATATGATATACCGTGCCCAAGACGGTTTAGAATCTGTATAAGCTCAACATTACCTTAAAATTGATTGAAAGTTTAACCTTGAATAAATTGCAGTCATTTATAATAATGTTTATAATAATAAAATACCTGTTAGCGATTTGACTGCCGAGGGTAACAGAATGTGTTTTGCAAGCTTGTATCCTGACCACAGGTTATACCAAACATTAGGTCTTGGCCAACAGAACTGCAAAGCCAGGTCAAGCGTTCACCGCGCTCTTGATTACGCCACCCAGAACGTTCCGAAGAAAGGTTGTCACTATAGATGGAGCGCCACTGTTTTCCCGGGTGATATTGAAGGGATCTGGAGGCCACTCTTGTTTAGCGCAG
>NC_090876.1:43465590-43480590 GCF_036669935.1 Montipora foliosa
AGGTTGAGGACCTTTTCACGCTTTGGGTCGCCCTGTTTCTTAATGGAAAGTTCCCTAGAAAATTGTTAATTCATAGAGCCTTCTTCTAAAAGACTAGCCGTAGGAACCCACCTTTAAAGTTCAGGATTTCCTTAACGAGAAAAATAATCATGTATAGAAATAAATACTTAAGTCTGTTAGACACTTTTTTTCGCATATGAAGTATCCGTGAGTCACCACTGACGAGTCTCCTATAGCTCCGAGGCAGAGCATCCGAAGGTTGAAGGTTCGACTCCTGCAAAGGAGCACTCGAAATTTTAGACGAGTATCATATAGAATCACCATTTAGGCCATCCCCTTTCTTTTCTCCGTTTCGCGTCGAATGCGTTTCCTGATATCGGGTCGGTCGGTCGTATTGAAAAAAAGAAGCCTAAAAAAAAATCATAAGCATTCTCGGAATCGGAGCCCTGCTACCCCAGCATAATAGCTGTGGAACCAGGAAAACAACAAGACATGAACCCAAAATCAATATGGCGGAAAAGTTGGTGAAGGTTGTTGCAAAATTAAGACAGCGTCTCGGTGGGGAAAAGGATCAACCACCGAAACTCCTATGCGACATAAAATGGCTTAAAAACGTCTTTAGCTTTTTTTTTGTTTTGTTTTTTTGTTTTGAAAATTCCAAAAATTTGGGTCGGTCGGACGACACGAAACGGAAAAAAAAAAGGGGATGGCCTAATATATAAAAATATATATATATATTCAGATAAAATATATTTTTTCCTTCTATTTTTTTAATCCCATCTTGAGGCTTTGTTTTGAACGAGAGTGTAAAGCAAAAACAACGACGGACGGTCTGAAATTGAAATTGGCCAATCATTGAAATTGGCCAATCACAGAGCGCTAGGATGAAACATGAGTGAAAAGTTTATTGAGGATGTGTCAGTCATAAACGTCTACTAAAAGGGACAAATGGAGAAAAAACGTTTTGATAAATATCAGGCTTAAGAAGTGTATCGAACTAAACGTCTAGACTCTATGCTAATTCAATCATTCCTCCGGATGAGACTTAGTTGTTAGCAGAGACAAATTGGACGTAAAAGGAAACTATTCGGAGAACCTCGGCTTTTTAGGGATCTACTCTCTATCAGGAACTCATTTAAGAAAAGCTATACTTTTCCTCCGATGCCATAACATTGCCATGAAGCAGTACGTTGCATGACGTCAAATTGTAACACAAGTTTCCCCTTTCCCGCATCGCTCAGTGAAGATTATTCAAGTTTAATTAAAGCAGCTTTATGTGTTCCTTTTTTACGCATTCTAAGAACTTTTCAACATGACTTTGCATCGAAAGATTGAACGATTGAATGCATCGAAAGATTCTTTTCGTGCGCAAGGGACGAGATCATCGCTTTGAAAATTTGCGAACTCAGGGTCTTTCAAAAGAGAGATTAGAGAGCTTAAATAAGCAAGTGCGGGGATAGCGACAAGAGCGACATAAAACAATTCAGTTCAATTAATTAGCAAAAACAACAGCTCTGCACTCTCCGCACGTCTCACGTTTTGCCGTTCTCGTCTTGACAACGGTGTGAAATGCCGGACTAAATTTGAGGTTGTGTTGAGGACTGTGCACTTTACGATAAATTCTCAATTTTCTGTCCAAACATTCTCACTGTTTATAAAAAAAAATTACAAGATAACCATTCTAATATTAATCCTGTAACATTTCTTGAAAATAAGGATTATACGTTGAATTCTCATGGAATTTAATTGACAGGCACGCAACTTGGAAACAACAATTTGATTCCATTGCTGGTGTTTAGAAAAATTGTAGGTTTAATTTTAATAGGTAAAGCCCGAGAACCACCAAACATGTACCCTTCTTCAAATTTATCGATCGCTAATACTTCCGTGTACGCAATATGGTATAGTTGCTTAGGGCAACGGCTCTAAGTGTGATTTAAGAAAAAAATAACAAGCCCTCTGTCCTATCTTTTTTTGTGATGACAGATTCCATGCCCCTCCATTTTTTGTCTCCTCTTTTTTTTCAAGGATCCAGTCAATATGCTCTACTTTGAAAGAGTATCCAGTGATTATGCATGATATCTCTAATGATTTTGTGGTGAAGAAAATTCAGAAACAAAACAAAACTCATTCCTCCGCTCAACTGTGGGTAACTTTAACGTCAGCGAAGCGCCACTTAAGTTACTGTTAAAGTATTTTGCTAACTTTGGAACTCGATTATGAACTCTCTACATCCTGAATGTCGTTCACTTACAAAAATGTGGTTCTAAAAACGAATTCAAAAATTCTTCTTTTATTACTTGGAGTTGAGGATGTTTCTGTTGACGCCCACCTATTAATATTAAAATTAAGTGATCGTTATTATCGTACCAAAAATTTGTTTTATTTGCTGCGATTATGTAACTAAACCACTTTTTGTTCGTTAACTGTCGATAATGTACTCAGATTTTGTATTGATGAGTTTTCTTTTTTCCCTTCCTTTCGTGTGAGTTTACTGAATGATATAAATGTACTTGCGGATCAGTTCTCCCTTACGTGTAAGTTTACTGTTTCATCTATATAATTACACAACACGCTTCGATAAGCATTGCCAACTGAAGCGTAAGGAGTGTATATTTTTTTGTCCTTAACTTTGCTTTTACAAAAAAATAAACTTAAACTTGAATTTTGATCTTGAAACGAAGGTGGATTCCATGAAAGCTCGTTTGAATCTTATTGATGATTGTTTCCATCTTGGGGAGAAGTTTGAATTAAAGATTTCCGTCGCCTGTAATTGCTTCGTTTTGTTTGTGAAAAGCATGATATCTTTTAAACGGAATTCAATTGAGAAAGGTGAAGTGCATAAGATCCCGCAGGTATTTAAGGTATATAAGGTATATTAAGGTATATAATTCGCTAAAGTTGTATTAAATTGCACCAGTGTTGTTTTCGAAGTTTTGAGTGATTAACCCGAGATTAGGAAGGGGTCAAGAGACTATTTCGCGTTCTTTCCAGAAAAAAATCAGTTATCACGCTTATTGCTACATTTGTGATTTTATCTTCTCGCTCCGTCCTATCTTTTTTTATTAGGATCCTTAACATGGGAGCACGAGGACAACAGTGAGTACGAGCTATCCGCTGTGAGCACGCACACTTCGAAAAATGTCGGCCTCCAAATCTATGCCCATGTTCAGTACGGAAAACTCGTACCGGTAGTCGTCCTAGTCTTCCAATCTAAAGGTCCCTATTATATACTTAACAAAGTATCGTATTCTGATCGGTCAATGAGAAATAAGGAAATAAATAAATAAATAAATAAATAGGCTATAAAGTGCAATCCGGAAGTGCCGCGAGCTGTGGATGCAGCGATGGAGTAAAGTTCGCAAATTGCACTCATCTACGGCTCTTGAAATTTTGAGAACTTTAAAAACACCATCGCATGCCCATAAATAACTAAATGCTCGAGCAAGTTCGTACCATTTTGTACACTTACAAAATGAAATAAGCATAAAGGAAGTCTGAGTTTGGGACAAGGAAGAACTTATGCAGGGGTATCATCTGCGTTTACTATTTTCAAATCACTTAGTGATGGAGGAGGCCTTACTCATCTGGAAAATATTTTGATCCGAGTTTGTGGGAGATAAATTCTTGAATCATTACATTTTGCAGCTCAACTAGAGTTCCCAATTGTATCGGTTTTGTATAAATAAAGACCTTTTTTCCTGAAGCCAAATATAATGCACTTGATCTTTCAAAGTAATCACTGGACTGCGATTCAAACGATAATTACGCCCTGATGGAATTTATCTTGTTTTATGCAGTAAGTACCATTAACACCTGTAAATCAACAGGACTAATAGCCGCAGCACGCTTCATTTTCCGCCCTTAAAACTCCTTTTTTATGCTGAGGCGAGCTAATTTTATTTGGTGCGTGAGAGTGCTGTCGTCCCACACAAGGCATCCTGTAGAAAAGGTCATTAGACTCGTTGAAGAGCCAAGTCGTTGAGAAATCCGCTCCTTTACTATGTCCTCCTAGACCCTTTTTTGGACTGTTAACTTAGAATTTTGGGTCAATGCACAATTTCGACATTCAATTACATCTTTGTTCATGAAGTAATCCACTTACTGCAGGACTTACGTCAGTCTGAACGAATTGTGAAATTGTAATCCAATTTGAAATGAGAATTAGTGAATCTGGTCGCAAATGAGCCTGCAGTTGTAAATTGTAATATGCTAAGTAAGTGTTAACTTTGTTTTACTATTAATCTGCATTATGTAGATATCGTTAAAGAGATCCGAAAAGCTCTCCCAGCTGACTCACAGTCCATTTTTTAAAATTAAACTGCTTTGGGAAGCAATAAGCGGGTTAACGAGCGAAGCGCCGAAGAGAGAAACAAGAAATTCATAATAACGTTTTAATTCTAGTATAACATTTGTCTCCTTGTGAATAAATAATAGCACGAATGAATGAATGAAGGAAGAAAGGAGCTGATTGATTAGTTAAGTAAAATTTAGTATTAATTAATTGATTATCATCTCTATTGCATATTTAGATTGTTGTCACGGTATCATTGGGTTATCCAGCGGCCAATCCTAAAGTCGTCACTACAAAGCCTTATTTTAGAAATGTTGAACTACAGTCCTTGAAAAGAAATGGATGTAAGCCAAAAGTCGACACAATGATCCAAATTCAATGCGATTCTAACGGCAAAAATAATATCTGCAACGCAACTTGCGATGGCGATGGCGTGAATGGCAAGGATACCACTGTCACAAGTAAGAAACCTGATTCATGGAGTTTTGTGTGTTGCGTAGTTAAGGTTTTTTCGTTCAG
Organism: Montipora foliosa; assembly: GCF_036669935.1. Taxonomy (NCBI): domain Eukaryota; kingdom Metazoa; phylum Cnidaria; class Anthozoa; order Scleractinia; family Acroporidae; genus Montipora; species Montipora foliosa. The sequence continues at coordinate 43,470,404 of NC_090876.1, forward strand.
GTCAAAGGTCATTGGTTAAATACAGATCACAAATCAGGTGAACTAATGCGTGTTCCGTGAAAAAAGAATATTTTCAGAAATGATAATTGCAATTTTGAAAGGTAAATTTTGTTGACATGTTTTAGTGTTTAGTGTGCTGGATTCCCGAATCTCGAACCATCATTTTTTTGTGATGAGACCAATGGGTTGGTTCCCGTCAGTTGGGCGTTTTGGCAAGTTAAATTTGCTTCACTCCTGCTTGTTGCAAAGCGCATTTGAGTACACCTATGTGGACAGAATGGGCCATGAGAATGACCAGGAACATTTGCCTACGACTGAAAACTTAGTATCCCGAGTCTGAGTGATCGTTTTCTCAAACCTCATTAATTATCATTTTTTCCTCCATATTTCCTGTGTTCATTCAAAATTCACATTTCCCATAATACTCTTTGTTTGTCCCCCAACTTTTGCATAAACCATTGTTTTCAAATGGGCATGATCTTGGGACACTGCATATTCAGAAGAGCATTAGAAAACAATGGTTCCTCAGAGTAAAATCTGGTGGGCCAAAAAAATGTATAATGGAACATGTGAAAATGGTCAATACGCAGAGATTACTCATTGTGTGAGTATGTTATTATTCACTACTTTTATCGAATCCCATAGTACATCTTTTTTACCCGCAAAAGTTTGCATAGTCATTGTTTCCAATGGGCCTTTTTCATGATGATGGCATATGGTCATAAATTCGAGTAGGGTTGTACCTCTTGTTGAACACCATATTTCATTGGCTGTAAATTGTCGTAGTTCCTATTGTTTTCTGTACTATTGTTCTTTTCGCCAGTCATCAAGCCTATTCAGTGAGGTACGACACGACCCAAAAAAAATAATTAATTAAATCTAATATCACCACCGAGCTTCGTTTGCACGAAATTATTCATATCATCTGGACATACCATACTGTTTGCACGTGGGTTTTCTTTACAAGTTTGTTCCTTTGGGATTCAGCTCCAGCTAAAATTTCCAAGTTTGAATTTCGAATTCGAGGCATGGTGGTGAAATTAGCTGGTCAGCCGTTATCACGCATAGGGGCTATTTCTCGTAGAACATGAAGAAATCCCAAGAGAAATATCGAAAACAATACCTATGCGCAACAAGGTGTATTATGAGATTTAAGAAAGTAGAAAATTAACAATTCACTACTTGCACAATCCCATTGTTTGCAATTTCTCCTGGGACATGAAAATGTCCTAAGAGAAGTCGAAAACAATGCCTATGCAGATTTTTGGGGGGTAAAAATGGTGTATTATGGGATTTGTGCAAGTAGTGAATATTCGGTGAGAGGAGCCGTTTTCAATGCAAGTGTTCGGAGAAAACGTTAGCTCCGTAGAAAGAAATGTGAATTGTAAATTCCAATTCATGGAATTATGAGGCAACACCAGGGCACACAAAAAAGGTTTCTAAATACAAATTTAGTTCGGGCTCTGCCTCCTTCAAGCATAAAGGCCAATCCTGGGCCATCGTAAGAATCAACAAAATCAACCTTTTATGTGACACCAAGTCTGGGAACCGAACCCGTGCCACATTGTTGGTAGGCGAACGATCGTAACACAGCGCCATCCCTGTTCCCTGACTGTTTTCTGTTCCCTAACTGAGTCTGATAATGAAACTATCGGTAAATGATGATTATTTTCTCTTAGTTTTTACCCCAGAACATCTTTCTATTGTGGGTGCACGTGAAGTCCCAGCGTGCATTCAATCCTACAACCATCATATTCTGAATGTCAGCGACTCGAATCAAGTCATTTTCCAGGTGAGTAAAGACAGTTGTTTCCTAAGTTCAGACCGATGATTGAACGAACGAACAAACGAAGGAACGGTTGCATAACCTATTTGAGACACTCTCTTTCGAGACGAATCACGGCATGAGAACACACTTGAGTGAGCCTGAAAGTGAGTCAAACAGTTTCATAAGAAAACTGTTCAGAAAGGAAGAATGAAGAAAGAAGCTCCAGGGGTTTTTTTTTTATCTCATTTGCGTCGGTTTGAAAAGTTTAACATGGGTCCTCAAAAACCTATGAAACTAATTAACTTTTTCGGAATTAATTATTTATAGTAATTTGGCTTAGAATATCTCATATTATAGGTTATAAAATAGCCTTTCAACAAAAAAAGAGAAATTCAGCATAAAAACCAAGGACGTTTCAGAGTAATAACCGTTAGTACAAAAATTTGCAAAAATATTGTGCTGATACAAAAAGTTGAAAAGAAGTTTTTAAAATCTAGTTCACCAATATTTCCACCAAATTTGGCTAAAAGAAAGAAAAATCCGTGAATCTTGTGATTTGTCCATGGCGACAAAAAAAAAAGACTGTGGTTTGTGTAATTAATTACCCTTCAGACTTCGATGGGCAAAAAAATTATATGAATAGATAGTTCAAAACTTTTTTAAAACCTAATTTAAGTCTAAAATATGAAGTTTGGCGATCTAGCGCGATTTTCGACGTGAAAAAGGCGGCCACGAAGTAGTTCGTAAAATTAAAAAAAAACATGAGCTAAAAAGAAAAATGGCTCGCACGCCAAATGTTTATGTAAATCATCCACCTTAATACCCCTGTTATTTTCCAGCTGCCGTTCTAAAATTGCGTGAAATTGTTTCTCTGATATTTTTACCCATCCTTTAAAAGAGGTTTTTCAGTGAAAAATCATTTTTAACTTTCTATAAAAAGCAAATATGTTTGCACAAACGAACCACATATAGCCCTTCACTGAGGCGGCCATTTTACTGCGAGCTCTCAAGTTGAGCCCGCGATATGGTCACGTGATACTTGTCACATTTGGCATACATGGAGAAGTGGACGTATGGACGGACGGACGGTCGCATAGTGACGTCGTAGCTAAAACCACAATTTCCCGCATCGATAGCTTATCATATTTTCTTAACCATGGTGCGTCGCGCGCGTGCCCTCGGCGCACTGAGCTCCGCTAATAGGGAGCTTAAGCACGAGACGTTTTTGTCAACATGGTCGCCAAGCAGCCAAGGTGAAACTGGGTTGAGACCGGCGTCTGTGACGTGACTTGTTTGTATGAAGCATGTCGCGTCAGTGATTTTACGGCATCGCTACTTAATTGTAGAGCAGTTTTGATTCCTTGTCTGCTTTCTAATACTGAATCATGATTTCTTTAAGGAAGATAAGAGATATGCTTTTTTAGAGCTACGATCAAAGATTGATTTCAGAGGATGAACTTTTTGTTTTATTGGAAGAGAACACGGCTAGAGATTCTCAATCCAGTTACGATCGATAATCCTGAAATGATTCTGAATGTAAAGCAAAGTTCAGATCTGCCAGTGTTAGCTGATTTGTCTAATCCATTTTGGTACATTTCTGTAAAGGAAAGAAAATGACAAATAAAAATGAAGGGTTCCAAAAAAGAAATTAAATTTGACGGTCATTAATTTTTTTCAAAACTTAACATGGTCTTTTTGGAAAGGTTGTCTTAGCGTTGCCAGCCCATTAAAATTTAAGACCACAGGAAAAAACAAAAAACAAAAAGAAAACAGAAGCACATACAAAAGGATATATCAAGGAAAACAAATATTTTTCAAAACAGACTTACTCTAGGTTTTTTTGGCAACATGAGTCTCGGCGTCTGCAGCGCTGTTTTTTGATCAGGCGGTAGACCCCTAAGGATGCGGGAGCGCGTGACGTCACGTTATTTTGTGACAGTTGTGGGACGCTTCGATTTCTTCTTCAGATCCCACGCGTCGCTATATACAATATAAATATAAATATAAAATAGACAAGGGATAGACAAGGTCTATTTATATTGTATGTGGCGACGCGTGGGATCTGAAGAGGAAATTGAAGCGTCTCAAAAACCCATCAAATCACTCAGGACAACGCAGAAAATAGTAGGTGAGTGAACTTTATTTACCTTGCTGTCCATGAAATAAATTTTCGAAAAGAAACATCGCGATTTGAAGCTTTTATGGAACATTTTCCTCGATCAGTTGAATCGGCCGTTACAACTGTCTCAGAATAACGTGACGTCACGTGCTATCGCATCCTTTGGGTTGTCTTAACTTGTCTACCTGTGGTAGAACTGACAAAAAAGAGTTTCTTTTATAAATAATAGGAATTAGAAAGTTGATTGTCCAGCATTAACAGGAAAACAACAAAAATCAACCACAAAAACCGAGTTATTACACCTAAGATAAACTCACCTTCTCGCGTTTTTGTTTTTCGCCACAGAAGCCAAATTTCCACTTTGAGGTCTGTGACGTGTGACGTCATTTTCTTTGCAAAATCACTTCCGGTCGCCTTCCTTATCGACAAAAACGTCTCGAGCTTAATATAAGCTTCCCAATAAGCAAACGCGCGGTAGCTTGAGAACGGCTTGTTGAAACCAGAAAACAGCCCGTTATATTTGACACAAATTACGCCGGAAATATGTTGAATGGAGAGCGGTCCTAACCACCCTCATAAGCGCGTTTGCTATCCCTGCTCCTTGAAGACTTAACTTCTTGTTGAGATGTAAATTGAGATCTTCAATCTGACTGCAATTCTTTTTCTTTTTTATTTACAGCCTCCGCAAGGCCGCTTGTGCAATGATACTGGCATGGTCTTTCCGTTTCTTTTGTCACAAAAATATCATAATGACGTATTATTGTTCTTCTTCAAACACAGAAGTACTGGAATGAGGCTTGTATGTTCATGTGAGAACAATAGCATAACACTCAAAAATTTCACCACTGATAAAGCACTTGCTACGGACAAAACGCAATTATTCATTCCATATTAACCTGTGAAATTAAAGCATCGGGATGTCTTTCCTGAAGTGTCACTGTAATTTATGTAAAAAATTTACCTAACAAATAAATGCAAACAGGGAAAAATTCTAAATATAGTGACTGAGCTCCTTGAGGAGGGTCTGGGAATTAGACATTTCATGGAGCCTTTTTTCTCAAAGACTAGCCGTACTAACCGATCTTAAAAGTTCAGGATTTCCATATCGAGAGAAATAATCATGTATAGAAATAAATAGTTAAATCTATTAGACATTTTTTTTCGCATATGACAAAAACGTCTATTTTATTATTTTGATAACAACTGGAAAATATCTGATAGATCTTTCTTTTTTTTTTTTTTCAACGTTGACGGTTACTCCTTTGCATTGTTTACTTATTCTTAAAAATGTAACCCTGGTCTGCGGCTACGTTTTGAGAAAAAGAACCTTTGAAATGTCTACTTTTCAGTCCCCCCCTCCAGAAGCTCAGTCACTATATTTAGCATTTTCCACTGATTTGCATTCATTTGTGAGGTAAAATTACATTTTACATCAATTGCAGTGACTATCACTTCAGAGGAGGTATCCTGTTGCTTTTGTTTCACAGAATTGAAAATATTGATCTTTTTCTTCGGAAAACGTTAGTAAGCCACCTTAAGGTTGTAATTATTAAAAAAAAAGAAAAATAGTTCATCGAAAATAGGTAAAGAGAGCAGGAGACACAATAACTTTTGAATGTAAAATAACGATTTTCAGTGCTGCAGATATGTTTCGGAAGAACCTTCTGCCTTGTTCACTGAACGCAAGTTTTACATGAAATGCAAATCTGAATCAGATGATTCCTGATTCATGAGATTGAAATATGATCAGATTTGCATCTTGCATGTGAACACTTGCAATAAAGAAAGCAGAAGCAGATAGAAAAATTTTCGGGAAAATAAAATGTCAATCTCAAATAGAACCTGTCATGGAAATTCTTACAATATACATTACTTCAGATGGAATATCATTCTAAGCGAGTATGCGGGAAAAACTATACACTATTTGATTGCAGAAATTTTGTAATAATTTTTGGACAGAGCCTGAACGACGAAGGGAAAATAAATAAATGTATCTTTATTTTCTGAGAGCGTCCTTATTTTGTACAACGGCTAACTCTTTTGAAGCAGAGTTTGACCGTTTTGGGGGTTGCTTTCGAACACCTGTACATATAGCTCCTGTTAATAACGGAAGAAAAGCTTCAGGCCCGTTTCAAACGTCAAACTTTACATTTGCCGAATCTAAGGCAAAGGAGAAAAAAATCAATTGTTTTCGCTCATTTGAATTAGATTCGGCATATGTAAAGTTCGACGTTTTAAACCCGTATGAAACGGACCTTAGTAATGTTTAAAAAACGAGCACCAGCATCAGTGTTTCATCGGGGTTAAAAAGATGAGGCGTAGCCGAGTGTTTTAAGACCCGATAAAACCACGCTGCTAGTTTTAGAGAACGACTTAAAAAAACTAATTAACAATTTATGAGCCTAACAGCCTATCAAAACATTGATAAAATGTCACGTGTATGAGCTTTATACCCTGATAAAACACTCCTCGTTGGTATTCTTTATATAGAAAATACTAATAAGGCATAGCTTGTTTTCCTTGTATGCTAATATTCACCTCTCACAATTTGAACCATTGTTTTGAGTCCAGAGGGACACGCTCTTTGTGGAATGTTTTTAAGCCGTTCAAAAAACTCGCAGCACGTGTTTTATCAGGTTTAAAAACACTTGGCTACGCCTCGTGTTTTTAAACCCCGATAAAACACTGCTGCTCGTTTTTTGAACATTATTTTGTGCGCGTTTCTCTCCAGAATAGCATTCTGTGAGCCAGGCTGAGTAAACAGAGTGTCATCAGCCGATTTTTGACTGAATTTCAGGCGTTTGGTTTGAGTTCGACCCCCTATGCCTAAACGGTTTTCGGTTTTTTCGGCTAAACAACCCGATGTTTTTGAAAGCAAGCCAGACTTATGTCTTGTATCCCTTGCCGAGCTAACAAATTTAGCTTTCCTTCCATTCTCCAGAGCAGCCAAAAATGAATTTCCTGAGCGTGAAGAAAATATGTAGTTTTCTCAATGATAATTTGTTGTCTTATAAACAGAAAAGTTGCTGTTAAAGTTTTTTTGGCAATCACACGCTTTCGGAGGAAATCTTAATTAATATGAAAAGAACTAGTGCATGGCTTAGATAATTTCCTCAGGTCTGGAAGGATGCTATTCCATATTATTACGCCTCGTCGAAAAAAAGATTTGATTTGATGGGTTAACCTCACTCCTCAGGTTTTCCTAAATTTCACCTTCTTGTCCATTTTCATATCTACTTGACCCAACCAGAAGACCTGGTCACAAGCTAGTAAAGAGCAAAATTCTCTAGCCATTGATAACCGACCAGTACTTTAACAACTACAACAACAACAACAGCAACAACTTTATTCTACCAAAATATCATTATTTATTTTCTGGGGTTTTTATTTATATTATATCTTTATTTTTCTGAGTTATTAATTCCAAGCTAATTTCAAGGGTAGAGCAAAGCGCGGTTTGAGACAATCGAAAGAGAAAATAATGATATTTACCGGCCTTTGTTCCAGATACACATTCCATAACAGTATCTCCATCTTTCGAGAATTTTACCAAGTGGTCGTAAAATGCTGTAAGGTATTCATCTCCCAGTTTCGTGGTTGCCGATTCAATCAAATTGGAGTAGCTCTCAACGGTTCGTGAAGCAGACCAGTGACCAACAGTAAAGGCAGTGACCACTTCGTTTAGCTTCATACCTATAAAGTTAAGACAAAACGTCATAAAGCCACACACACACACCCAGATACTCACAAGCACATAATTTTGTCATGACTTAAAGTGGTACTACGACCAAAAAACAATTTTGTTTTTCCCTAGGATTTCAAAACTATGTTAACTAAACTCTAACTCACCCAAGTTTTAAGTTCTGATTTTAAAAAGACACCTGTTTATTTTAGCTGCCATTACTAACTTCAAAATCTTGAGAGAGCTGGGTCGAGGAGAAAATGACGTCAAACACTCACTAGTTTAGGAATGCAATGCGTGTGTACGCGGCCTAATTAATATGCAGCACGGGAGTTTCGGGCTTTCAGACTTTTCAACCCGTGTTTTGCATATATAATAAATTGCGTTTACACGCTGAAATTTTAAGCTAGTGAGTAAATGACGTCATTTTCTCTAGATCCAACCCTCTGAGGTCCAATCGGCCAGTTTTGAACGTGAGTAATGGCGGACCGTGAAATCCAACACATACACTCAAAATAAACAGCCTTTGGATAAAACTCAAAGCTCAAAATTTTGCAAGTTAGGTGTTAAGCGAACACGCTTTCAAAATCAGAAGAAAAAAAGGAAATGATTTTTTGATCATAGTACCACTTTAAGGGGGTTGGCTCTTAACCAACAAACCGTTGCCATGGTCCCCTTCAAACAGTCATTTCTCGAATTCCTTTTATTCTGAACAATTTTTACTTTTTTGGCCAACTGTGGTCTAGTTAACCTTCCTTTGTGTGGTTCGACTCAAAACCATATTAGAAAATGCCTAAAAACTCGGAGAGTTAATTATGTTTTTCACAAATTTTTAACGCAACAGTGTGAGAAGATTCTAACACAAAATGGGTAGCATTGATTTTAAAAGAAATTATTTCTCCAAAAAATTATGACCCTTATAAGGCCCTCCTTTGATACACTTCAAATATCAGTTCCATTTTTTTGTCCAAATAGAAATTCCATGTTACAGTTTACGAAAGAAAATGGGTCGGTTTCCATCCGGGGAAAAACCGCCTCTACCTTTCGTTTCCTGGGAGCTTTTACCTGTTTTTCATTGAAACGCACGGCAGAGGACTGGGACTAGTTGCGCATGTGCCGTTTAATTGAAGTAATATCGGATTTCCACTGAAACAGTTACTTCATAGAACCATCCACGCAACCTTTAAGGCTGTTTGAATAAAACGCTTCCTTAACAACCATTGCTTTTCTGTAGTTAAGTGACAGCCCCCTTAAGACAGTTAACATTTTTGTGTTAAATGTTCCTCACCTTGTACAAGACATCCTCCCTTTCCTGAGAAAGCATCAAGAACACTCTGAGACACACTGACTGGAGACATGATTACGCAGTTAAACTCACTTAACTTCGTAAAATTCAGTCTTGGAGCCAGGTCTACAACCACCTCGCAGTCTTCTTCTACAGTGTTTGTCTGGCTCTGTAAAATAAATAAAGAAATAATAAACACCTGAATTCACTTGGGAGTGAGAGCAGTGGAAGCGCATGGGGAAAGATCCAGCTTGAGGCTTAACCATAAAAATGAATTTGAGCTCCACGCCGGAAATGCAAGTTATGTAAGGTTGTCGGATAACTCTCATACGTTATGTGACATTGTGTATATTTTGCTTTCATAATCGCGTTATTAAGATTCATTGGCTGTCTATAATCGGATTAGGGATGAATCGCTCGCCTAGTTTAAGGAGACTCGAAAGGGTTTTTCGTTGCTATAGTGATTGTGAAACGATGAAAGATACCAAAAGAGGATGTTTCATAGTGTAGGCAAACTACAAATATCTTTGCAACTCTATTGTTAAGTAATACTTTAAGGGCACTTGTGACGTCATATCAGTTACCATTGCAACACACCAGGTCCACAAAAAGGCCCTCTAAATTTCAAATTTTGAAAATTATCTCAAAACCATGTCGGTGACTTACCGTTTTTATTTTTTTGTTGGAAATTTCCCTAAATTCTTTAAATTCTTAGGGAGTATGGCAAAAAGTTATCGAGTAGAATTTAAGATACAGCGAAAAAGGACGTTTTATAGTTTACAGAAAATTGTACTAGATAACTTTCCTCGAAACTTTTTTATTTGAAGTGCCATCGTCAATGATACGTGAATGCAAAAAATCAAGATAGGTCCGGTTCGCGCAATTTTACGCCGTATTTTCATTTCCGGTGAGTTGAGCGCGCTATTTTTGATAGTAAGTTGATTCATTCAGCTGACGCATGTTTATTAGTTATGGCGTGTGTAGGTTACGCGCGCGCAGCTAAAAACCCTTTCGAGCCTCCTTAAATATTTCCCGGTATTAGCAGAGCACCGCGCACCCATTATTAAGAAAACATTGTGACCAAAAGATGCCAGAAAACTTGGTTTTCCTATAACACCATCTCCTAATGTCCAATCTTCCATGTCAACCAAATGTGAAATCCAAGTGTGAAATGTCAAACTCGAGATGCGGGCAGCCCGCGTTTGTCGGCGGGAAAATAAAGGATACGGTTAAATAGTTGTTTATTGTTTAATTACTTACTATGGAATCAAAACCAATCACTTCTGTGGTCAGGCAAACTCCAAGTTAACTAAGTTGAAGTTATTTTTGAAAT
>NC_090876.1:43495590-43508090 GCF_036669935.1 Montipora foliosa
GCCATTTTTAAGATGATTTATCTTGGAAAAAGGCTAAAAAACCTTTGTCACCTTCGATTTCGTAAACATTCGAAGTTCAAGGTTTTATTTTTCATGTCGGGGACCTGGTACGAGTCTCCTTCTATTGGTGCAACACAAACACGTCCTTATATACACACCACTGAAATGACACAGTTGACTTCTGATCTGTGAAAAATAAGCGAAGTTTAAAGTTTTTCGGCAAAATGTAGTTTCTTTCGTTGAAAACTGATAAAAACTTACTCATGGATAAGTTTGTTGTGAAAACGCTCGCTTTTTCTTCGACTAAGAAGGAAGTTCCCACATTCCGCCCGATCTGACAGCTCACAATCGAGCAAGAAAGTACCTCACAGGTACGCTCCACGTGGACAATGGACTGATGTTTTTCTTGTCGTGCAATATTACGGCCTTTTATACGAGAGAAAATAAGCCGCGGCTTACTCTGGCCACGGTGTACAAAATACGCAAAAGGAACTATTTATACGAATATATATTCCCAGGTCAATATAAGCCGCGGCTTGAAAAAGACGTGAACGTAGATTTTGTACCATTTATAGGGGGTGAACATTCGAGTCTTCTGTAAGCCGCGGCCAGAGAAAGCCGCGGCTTATTTTCTATCGTATAAATGGGGGTTTGGCCCTATTGTGATTGATCATCTTCGGAAGTTCGTGGTTGACGAGCACCTTGATCATTCATTTGGCATGTTAGCTGTGTCCTTTCAACTTTTCAACTTTTATTTATCCCAACTAATGTCGATCGAGATACATAATTACTGTTCCTTTGTGTTCAAAATGTCTTTAGGGCAGCAAAAAAGTGTTTTTCTTAACCTGAAACCGTATAAAACAAGCTTAAAATTGCTGAGAAAAAAATCGCATAATTTACATTATTTATCGCATAATTGGCCTTTCTAATCGCACAATCTGCCCTGAAAAAATCGCATAATTTGCATTTTTTAATCGCACCCTATCAGAAGGCCTGTCATGGGTAGAATATACCTGAGGATTACAGTCCTATTAACCTTGTGTCCTCGTGGGTAGAAAATACCTGAGGATTACAGTCCTTTTAACTTTGTGTGCTCATGGGTAGAATATACCTGAGGATTACAGTCCTATTAACGTTACATGTCCTCATAGGTAGAATATACCTGAGGATTACAGTCCTATTAAACTCAAGTTGTGTCCTCGTGGGTAGAATATACCTGAGGATTACAGTCCTTTTAACCTTGTGTCCTCATGGGTAGAATATACCTGAGGATTACAGTCCTATTAATCTTGTGTCCTTGTGGGTAGAATATACTTGAGGATTACAGTTCTATTAACCTTGTGTCCTCGTGGGTAGAAAATACCTGAGGATTACAGTCCTTTTAACTTTGTGTCCTCATGGGTGGAATATACCTGAGGATTACAGTCCTATTAACGTTACATGTCCTCATAGGTAGAATATACCTGAGGATTACAGTCCTATTAAACTCAAGTTGTGTCCTCGTGGGTAGAATATATCTGAGGATAACAGTCCTTTTAACCTTGTGTCCTCATGGGTAAAATATACCTGAGGATTACAGTCCTTTTAACCTTGTGTCCTAATGGGTAGAATATACCTGAGGATTACAGTCCTTTTAACCTTGTGTCTTCGTGGGTAGAATAAACCTGAGGATTACAGTCCTCGTAACCTTGAGTCTTCTTGAGTAGAATATATAGCTGAGGATTACGGTTAAACTTATACTTTCTTTGAGACCTTGTTGATGGATACCTGAGGATAACAGTCCTTTTAACCTTGTGGCCCAATGGGGGTCAATCCTCTCCGCAGTATTCATTTCCCTTAAACTAAAAGCTAACAAATCCTTAACCAATTTTTCATCATTAAAACTACATGTAGTACATGCTGGGTGGCATGAGAAGATACAGAGGGTTTGCCCTGGAAGTATTTAGCACCTTGAGGAAACTGCAGAACTTTCTCTGTGACTATTATATGCAAGTTCAAGAAGCCTTTTCAGGATCTGAATACATCCAAGACTTTAATTTTAAACAGAGTTACTTTTTGCCAGATCCATCTTGATGTTAATTAGAGTTTGTGTTAATTCAATTCTTATATAATTTATGTTATCTTCAAATGTACATTACTGGGAATTAATTTTTAGATTTTATCCTTGATAAGCTAAGTGAAGCCCAAAGATGATTGGTCAGAGTGCACTTTAGGAATGCATTGTATTTGTAAGTACAATAATTTTGGTTTGTTTGAGAACTTTTAAAGCCACCAGCGCAGTCCTTTTTTTTGTGAGAGCCAAGATAATGTTACTAGGCTGTACTTTAGGTGCCTCAGCTCCCATAAGTATGGTATAACCGAGTCTTTTTTGAAAGCCAACACAATATTATTAGGTTGTACTTTAGGTGACACACCCATGAGTACAGTATGACCCAGTCATTTGTTACAGCCAAGATAACCCAGTCTTTTGTTAAAGCCAAGATAATATTATTAGACTGTACTTTAGGTGACACACCCATGAGGACAGTATAACCCAGTCATTTGTTAAAGGCAAGATAATATTACTAGGCTGTACTTTAGGTGGCACACCCATGAGTACAGTATAACCCAGTCTTTTGTTTAAGCCAAGATAATATTATTAGACTGTACTTTAGGTGACACACCCATGAGTACAGTATAACCAAGTCATTTGTTAGATTCAAGATAATATTTCTAGGCTGTACTTTAATAGGTGGCACACCCATGCTCACAGTATAACCCAGTCTTTTGTTAAAGCCAAGACAATATTATTAGGCTGTACTTTAGGTGGCACACCCATGAGTACAGTATAACCCAGTCATTTTTTAGAGCGAAAATAATATTATTAGACTGTACTTTTGGTGGCTCACCCATGAGTACAGTATAACCCATTTGCCTGTCTTGTGATTACTTTGCCATGAAGTTTTTAGTTTCATTAAAAGTATATAGATATTGAATTAATCTTTTTGAAGGGAATGTCTCTATTGCATCCTTGAGTTACCTGTTCAACTGGATGCAATAAAAAACTGGGGCATTCCTTTGCCTATTTTGTGATTACTTTGCCATTAAGTTTTCAGTTTTATCAAAAAGAAATATTATTGAATTAGTCTTTTTGAAGTAATCTCTCTGTTGCATCCTTGGGCGACCTGTGTACCTGGATGCAATAAAAAAACTCATGGGCATTTATATGCCTGTTTTGTGATTCCTTTGCCATTAAGTTTTCAGTTTTATCAAAAAAGAAATATTATTATTGACTTAGTCTGTTTGAAGTAATTTCTCTGTTGCATCCTTGGGTGACCTGTTTAGCTGGATGCAATAGCAAACTGGGACATTCATTTGCCTGTTTTGTGATTACTTTGCCATGAAGTTTTTAGTTTCATTAAAAATGTGTATACATATTGAATTAGTCTTTTTGGAGGCAATCTCTCTGTTGGAACCCTTAGGTGACCTGTTTACCTGGATGTAAAAGAAAAACTATGGCATTCATTTGCCTGTTTTGTGATTACTTTGCCATTAAGTTTTCAATTTTATTGAAAATATTATTGAATTAGTCTTTTTCAAGTAATCTCGCTGTTGCATCTTTGGGTGACCTGTGTACCTGGATGCAATAGAAAACTGGGGCATTCATTTGCCTGTTTTGTGATTACTTTGCCATGAAGTTTTTAGTTTCATTAAAAATATGTATATATATTGAATTAGTATTTTTGAAGGCTATCTCTCTGTTGCATCCTTGCATTGGGTGACCTGTTTACCTGGGTGCACTAGAAAAACTGGGGCATTCATTTGCCTGTCTTGTGATTACTTTGCCATGGAGTTTTTAGTTTCATTAAAAAAAAAAAAAATCAATTTCAATTTCGGATGTTTGGTCTCGCCAATATTTTTTCCCCTCGTTTAGGGTTGCACGCCAATGTTATTATATCATTGTTATCTTTTATAGCCTTTGGGCTGGGGAAAGAACCTGTAAACGGCAGACTGATCGTGACGGCGAAAGCGATGAAAAATAAACAGGTACACAAACGCGTGACGAAGCCCAAAGGACCTCTGCGTTTGAGGCTATATATTTTAGGGCTCCGAAAAGCTTGAGACGCAACCACATATATTATATTGGTTGTCCTTTAGGGGTTAAAATTCAAAATTGCCGGCGGACATCCCCGTCGGTTTCATATGGAGGTCCCCCAGTGGTCTTTGCAAATTCAACTTCTTAGGTCTCATTGAGACATGTTGGACTTAACGATTACATTATACATAAAAAAATAATTTCTCAAATCTGATTCAGAATCCAAGATGCTGTCTTTCAAGGAACGTGCAAGCTGGACGCCAGCGCAGGCTAGACGTCAGTTTCGACAAAACCTCTTCCCATTAGTCCAGACCGGTGGCATCTCAGCGGCTTTCACTCAAGTCAGCGTTCATATTATTCCATCCTCGGCGGCAGAACACTTCGCTGAATTTTGCAGAATGAACAAGACTCCTTGTCCGATTGTGTATCAGAGCAAACCAGGAGAAGTGTCAGCATCACCAATAGCTGCTGATTCAGACATTCGGTAACTACTGCATGGCGAGGGAATAAAGCTGGCGCTTTTCAATCAACTGAGTGTCATAAAACCCCCAAAAAGTAAAGCTTGCAAAGCGTGAAGAACAAGTGTGACAAAGTCGTGATATTTGTTCGTGTTTTTTTGTTTGATTGGTTGGCCCAACACAGAGCGAAGCCATAGCAAAACCAAAAGATTTTTGGATCACTTTCTTTTTCCTTGCCCAACAAGCATGCACAACTTACATTTATCCTAATTCAACAAATCCGCACGAAGCCCCTATATGCTCACGAGGGCGCTGTTATCCATAAAGCCTAGTTTTCATATGTCGGAAAAATCGTAGGTGATCGGGGATTTCACTGTTTTCCGACCGTCCCAGATCTAATCTTTAATATCCCTGATGGGATATATCGCCTGGGATGGTCGGCGACAAATCGGGAAAATCGGGAGCGTTTCTATTTTCCCGACGCGTCCCAGATTTCTGCGATGGTCGGCGATCATTCCCGACATAGGAAAACTGAAATATCCACCGTCGGGGACGTTTCCGATGGTTTTAGTTTGTTACCAATCGTCTAGCTTCTTTTTAATTGCTTGATTCCAGTCCCTAATTCAGAATGCCGAGAGAACCTGGGACAGGACTTTTGGCGTTTCTCCGATTTCTCGGTAAAATGTGGGACAGTCGGGAAATAATGGCATCGCCGATTCGTCTGGGATTTTCCCGACATATGAAAACAAGGCTTAACAGTTAAGATGTCGTCTGAATTCTTGCAAAGCGCTGCATAGCCACAGTTTTTCTAACTGTAAAATTCGTCTCGTTGACAATTTGTTGAATAATAAAACAGTTATCCTGCTCAATCTCAATCTCGTCTCGGAGGCGATATTTCGTCATTCGACTGGCGCTTGTTCCCTCGACTGAAAAATGGCATCCGTCTTTTGGGTCAAAAAATGCTTGAGTCACGGAGACAGAACGTCACAGGCCACAGTACGTTTCACTTGGAAATGCAAGGGTTCTGTTAGAAAAAGAAACCATGAAAACGCTTTCTTTGGTTTTTCCAGTTTTACTAACTTTTAGTTCGATTTTGATTTCTTAGGACAGATCAGACAGCATACGGGATATTCGAGAATGGTGTGTTCACAAAAACCGTCACAGACATACTGGAGGTTCCGTTTGATGACTTTGTTGCATTCTACCTTGGATGCAGCCACTCGTTCGAGCTCGCACTATCGAACGCTGGGCTACCAGTTCGACACCAACAGGTAGACCGTTCTGTGCCGAGCTACAAGACAAAGATTCCGTGCATCCCGGCAGGTCCCTTTTCAGGTAATGTGGTCGCATCGATGCGTCCAATGCCCCGGAACCTAGTTCAGAGGGCCGCGGAAGTGACAGCTGTTTTGGACCAAGTGCACGGAGCCCCCGTACATATTGGTGATCCTTGCTGGATTGGTGTAAAGGATGTCTTACACCCTGAATACGACGACGAACCGAATATACAGGAAGGAGACGTATTTCTGTTCTGGGGCTGTGGAACAACTGCCATGGAGGCGTTAACCAGAGCACGTATGTCACCTTTAAGCGTTTGTAATGCCGAGGAGAAAAAAACTGAGCCTGCTCACAGGCTTACTAGAAATAGCCAGATCGG
This sequence comes from Montipora foliosa, assembly GCF_036669935.1. NCBI lineage: Eukaryota > Metazoa > Cnidaria > Anthozoa > Scleractinia > Acroporidae > Montipora > Montipora foliosa. The sequence continues at coordinate 43,501,778 of NC_090876.1, forward strand.
TCACTACTCTGGTTTCTTCTGCTTTGGGTCTAACACGTGAGCGAAGCGAACAGCGAATAGCGCGTCTATGAGCGCTTAACCTGTGTATCAGGCTTTTCGAAAAGGCGGATGTTAGGAAAGCGAAAGGAAGACATTTTCATTTTCCCATTTTTCTCTCCACCTTTCCCTTTCCCCTTTAATAGGAAGGCCTGATACTCAGGTTAGTGAGCGCTTCGTTGTTCCCGCACCAAACATTAGTTTGCTCGCAGGCTAACTTAATAAACGTAAACTAGAAATAGCGCCGAAGTAGTGTATTCTGTTTATGTTTCTTTGTCCTTTGCAATTGTGCTGGCTGGCTGGTTGGTTGGTTGGTTGGTTGGTTGTTGGCTGCAGGCTGTTTGTCTGACTGATCGATTGATCGATTGATTGATTGGTCGAGCGGTCGATCGATCTATTGATTAATATTTAACTAATTGATTGATTCATTCATTCATTTGTTATATTTTCTTTCTACTTTAATAACATGCCGCGTTATAACGGATTTTTAATCAGAATTTTTTTTAATTTGTTTTCTATTTTGTTTTTCAGAACTTCCTTTGATGATAAGCCTGAGTCCTAATGCGAACTGCTGCAATTTCATTACTGATCTAAGAAATGAGGCATTCAACAAAATGAACACTCCAAAGGGTGGAACTTTAGAAACCCGTGTCGTGTTCATATGCGAACAACCTGTCTTGGGTTCGTTGGTTTCCGAAAAGGCACTGGAACTTATTCAACAACTGGAAAAACTTGGTAAAAAGGAATCACCAAACCCAGTTATCGGCGATTTCAATGGAAAACCGGACGAACCAGCTGACTCTTTTGTTAAAGCAGCTTTGAGACTCAGCCACGCCTCTTCGGTTGCCATAGTAACATTAAATGATGTTTCTACCAAGGAAGGCTCCAGCGTGTTGTCAATCATCAAGTCTGTAATGGCAACTAAAAAGGAAGACATCGTTTTGCTTGTCCCAGCGGAAAAAGTCGCAGAAATGACAAATGCCATCAGCATTTGTGTTGAATTGAAGCTGTTTGAGAAGTCAATCCACGTCAGAAAAATTGATGTACAGGAGGCTAGCTCAAAGGATGATATCGTTAAGATCTCGCGTCGCCTGCTTTCAACCATGGAAAGTTTCAAACTCGAACGTGTTGATCATTGCAAATTTACTGCACTGATTGGGCCTGATAAAGAAGGTATAAAGTAACGATTGCGAGTCGGCTCACTTTTTAACTACTTTCGTCTTTTCAGATAAACGCCAGGATTTTTAATAATTCGAGTTTTCTTTATTGCAACAATAATTTGTCAAATGTAGTAGTTCAATTCAGACTCCCCGATGCCTTTCCATAATTGTACTCAAATTTGACTGCAGCCATTCAGATACTGGGGCTACTTTTTTTGTCATTTTGTGAGATCAAGCCATCGACCTAATAGTGATCCTTCGTTATAAATTAACCCTGCAGAGTGGTTTTCACTTGCGACAGAGTTGGAGTCGGAGTCGTAAGCAGAGTTGTAAGAACGCTTACGACCCAGTGAAGACCGAAAATCGGAGTCGTAAGCGGAGTTATAAGCACGACGGAATCGGAGTTGGATCCAACGCTTCGGTGAAAACTAGATTGTCGAAGTCGGAATCACAAGCAGAAGGGCATAGACTAACCAATCACAAACAAGCAATCTGATTGTTTTATTCGTCCGCTTCTGCTTTAGCCTGCGAATACAGCCGTTCTTCTTCGCTCCCGGCCCGAGAGGCGTTTTGTTCCTTCTTGCGAACCTTCCCCTCCTCCCCCGTCCCCCTTCTCCTTCCGGCCGGTAGCGAAGAAGGACGGCTGTATCCAAAGGCTACTTCTGCTTGCGACTCCGAGGAACAGTTTTCACTGAATCATAAGCGACCGAGGCATAAGCGGTTAGGAATCGGAACACCGCGTACTATTCCGACGGTTTGATTGTCCTTGGATCACTTGGCTGCGCTTACGATGCTGCTTATGACTCCGACTCCGACTTTGACTCTGACTCCGTCGCTAATGAAAACCAGTCATAAAAGCACAAAAAAGGCTCTGTCAGGCTATTAATCAAAACCAAAACTAGAATTCCTTTACCATGGCTATCGTGGCATAGTGAAATATCACTGACATGACTGGATAGTTCTATCGAGTACGATCAGCACGTGGCTCCAAAAATTTCCATAAAATAAAAATACGAATTTGTAAGAGCTATCTATAAAACACGGCCTTTGGCCAGCTAGAGTGCCTTTGACGTGCCTTTGACGCCAAGGTTAAGGTGTTTATTGCGCTGATTCATCATTCCTGACATTCCTGATTCCAAATCTATGTGGAATTTTTCACAGGAGGTTTCTGGGTCGAAAGCGCAGCGATTGACGTTGATGTGGATCACGTGGCTAGAACTTCTGAATGCACTTGGCCTGGTGAAGTCATTGCAGGAGCCTTGTACATACTCAACTGCTGTCCAACCCACTCTTGTTATCTCCGAAGGGGCTTGGGGCAGCACAAACCTTTGCAGCAAAGTGAGTTCATCATGTCGTCTGAAGAGGTAAGAAGACTTTTATAATGCGGATTTAATTGTATGTTCGCTGTTTTCGAGCGAGCTAAGTTTCAGAGCTTATAAGACCTATAGTAAAAACCCATAGGCATGGATTTCAGTAGCAGTGTATTAAGCGTTGCTAATGATTTCACCCTGTTTCATAAACCTGGATTGTGTCAAACGTGATAAATAACGAAAACGAATCCTTCCTCGAGCTCTGGGCTTTTCTCAACTATGCAGACTCTGAACTATCCCCTGCCCTTTTTTTCTCTCCATTAGCCCCAGACTAGTTCTACCCCCGCCCTCCTTTGTAGTCACCTGCGAACAGGCTCTGCAGGTGGGAGATTTGGGGGAAAATTTTTGCGAGCGAAGGAAGCAGAACAGAGCGTGACCTTCTCTCAAGGCCACGCTCGGATCGCTTAGCTCGCCGAAAATTTTCTCGGCTAAAAGCCCCACTTGTTCGCAGGCTACCTTTGCAGCAAAAAACTAGCCTCCGCAGCCGGCTGGATTAGCGAGCGCGAGTGAGTGGCGAAGCACGCCAGAGCGAGCGGCGAATTCAACTCGACTCCTCATAAGTCTCCGTCCTCAAGGCTTAGCGGCATCAAGGCCTCCCCGCAAAAACAAAAGCACTCCGCCGCGAATCCCGCCAGCTACACAGGCTAAAAAAAACTTCCTCCTGTCTTCCCTGGAACGGTCTTCTTATATGCTGCGATATTGAGTTCAAGCTATGCATGATATGTTACATTGATACTGTCCTAAAATTTCACTTGTGTTCATATTGTCCTCATTCGTCCCCTTTTTATCCTGTCAGGCTCTTAGATTAGATGCTATTTCTAGGTCTCTTCTCCCCTCCGTTGTTTCCATCAACTTGGAAACCTGCTTTAATACAAACTAGTTTTCAAAAGGCTTGGTACTTTTCGTACCGTTACCTTTTCTCTCTTTTGACAGTTTAGGATACTGATATCCAAATTTGAAGTCAGCTGTAGCACTGAAGATGTGGAAGTTCTTATCGAGAAGATCAACATGTCAGCGTCAAACGGACTGAAGTGCCTCGGTGGGGAGGCATAGATTAAGCTGTTGGTACAGTTTTCGCTTTTGTACACGATGCGTGCCTAAAACGTTTGCATGACATATTTCATGCAGGGATTATGTAGGAGACCATGTAGTACAGTAAAACCCCGCGAGTAAGAACCTGCATTTTCCCACGTTTAGCTAAACAGGTTCTTACATAAAGGGTATCTAACAAACATTTAGACTAATTAGGTTCTTAAATGGGTTCTTATTTTCTTAAAAAAGTAATTTCATTTTAATAAGCTTTCAAATGTAGTACTAGTGGTTTTCAAAACCGTACTAGTCAGTATTGTTTACTTATTTCTATGGTCTCTTAGACTTTTTATGTGATCAAGTTAACTTTTTATGTGGTCTCTTTGAAATTTTATGCGGTCAACCTGACTTTTTGTATGGTCAACTTGTGACTTTTTATATGGTGAACCTGACTTTTTATTTGGTCAACTGTTGACTTTTTATATGGTCAACTGTTGACTTTTTACTTGTTCAATCTAAGTTTTTATATGGCCAACTGTTGGCTTTTTATGTGGTCAACTGTTGACTTTTTATTTGGTCAACTATAAAACGCATCGCACGCCTGATGGGACTTTCAGCGAAATCAACTAGTGACAGGGGTACGGTGATCTTTGACCAAGTATGAGTCGAGACACAGCGAGAGAAAGAAATGAATATGGATTGTTTTTATTCTTCGACAATCTCAAGCTACTGCTTTCTACAATAACAACGTTTGAAGAAGCGGATAGGTCGCAAAGCTTGTCATTAGAAGATATTGATCAGGCTATTGGTCGATTGATGGCTGCTGCAGACACCATTCAGTTGCTGATTTCCGAGATTGAAAGCAATCGTGATTTTGCTGAGGTGTTACCAATCCTAAATGTAACTCTGACTAATGTAAGGAACTTGGGTGATTTACTACAACTACATAGACACGGTGCTCCAGATTTAACTAGGGAAACTGCATATAGTAGCCCAACCATTTCCACATGCAATGGTCCAGGACGTCCACGTTACGTTATCGAGGAAGAACAAATACGTTTTTTGAGAGAACTGCATTTCCCGTGGAAAAAAATAGCCCATTTACGTGGAGTGAGTGAGAGTACTCTAAGGAGGAGGAGAATGGTGTATGGCATAACTGGGGACGAGGACTTAAGCTGGACTCAGATTTCAGATACTGATTTAGAAAAAATAGTACAAGAAATCCAAACCTTAACTCCCAATATTGGGTAGGCAAGACTGTTGGGTGCTCTCAGGAGTAGAGGATTAAATATCCAACGATGGCGAGTGAGGAATTGTCTCCGCACACTTGATCCCATTGGCACGGCTTTGTGGTGGCGACCAGCAATTTACAGAAGAACGTACAGTGTTCCAACCCCAAATGCTTTGTGGCACATTGACAGCAATCACAAACTTATCAGATGGCGACTCATAACCCATCTATGCGTTGACGGGTATTCCTGCCTTATAATTTACGCGCACTGCTGTAATGACAATACAGGTTGTAATGTTGTCATCCTCCTTACCGCAGATAACTCCTTTTGTTTTTTTAAGGCGAACGAGATTGAGCTCTATAAGGCTGGAAAGCCCTTTTCCTGAGAGCCGTGATTGTCTTTCTAAAAAGCGACTGTAAGAGAATGCCTGTATGTCGCTAAAATCTAGGGTTTGCTAGATTTTTTAACGTTGGGGAGGGATCTTAGCTCTGACCAAAAGGTCTTTGAGTGATTTGTCCTTCCTGTAAGCGACAATAGGGGCATCCGGGAAAATTCGTGCAAGGTTCGGGTTGTTAGTGATCAAAGAACAGTTCTTCATTAGGATCTCTTTGACACATTTCTTTTAATACTAATTGGGAGAAATATCTGGAACATCTGATCTTTGGTGATCAATTTCCCTATACTGATGACCTGCATGTTGCATTATTAAAGACATGTTATTTTGAGGAGAAATTTTCCTTTAAATGAAACCTCAACTATTACCAGACTTAACAAAGTGACAGAAGATTGGGTGGTTAAACAAATGTAAATGAGATCATCATTTGTCTTTAAACTATGATCATTTCCCAATTATCTGCATTTAAAACAGCCATGAACTCTTCTCTGGACTCACAGAAACTTGAATAGGTGCTTGGTAGTTCTAACGTGTAGCTACATGTGTGAGCAACTGGCCGTCTTTGAAAACCTTCATTGTTTGTGAAAGTAATTGTCAGCGTATCAGTAACAAGAACATCTGATGCTGTAGTAAATCTCAAAAAAGTGGCAAGTTTGGACTCGTCAAGACCTCTTATAAATCTCTTTAAGTGGGCTAAGGTCTCCCCCTCAGCAGCTGTAAGGGGTGTTGCTTTAAGAAGGGAAATAACTTTGGCATTAGTTGGCAGTATAGAGGAATACAGTTCATGCAAAGAAAACATATCAGGAAAATATAACTTAAGGTGGGAAACAATAGGCCCCCAGCAATCAGCTACATATTGAGGTTTCTGAATTATTTCCTTGTGGGCAAGTTCTCTGATTATTTCCACTAGGTTGTCTTGTGTAACTCTTCCTTTACAATCAAAAGCTGACAAAAAGTCAAGTAATTCTGCATTGTCACCCTGAATGCTATCAGACAAACAACCCTCTATTACACTAGCCTCAGATTTAGAGACATAGTGCTTGAAGGAGTCTTGCAATATCATGGAGGTTACACTTCCCTCCCCAAAAAGGC
>NC_090876.1:43520590-43523090 GCF_036669935.1 Montipora foliosa
AGAAAACATTTGTCCCAAGTGCCTGCGACGAGGGTGAGGGAGCGAAGACTCTACCGGCTAAATCTCTTTGGACATTATCAGGAGTAGCCATAAGGTCGATTATGTGCGGGCCGAAGGTCCTTGAATAGCCTGCCAGGACGTGGGACTCAGCGAGCAGTCCAGATCTGAGGGAACTCGGGAGGAATAATCTGCTGGGTTTTCTTCAGAAGGGACGAAGTGCAAAATGACTTGCAAATTAGCAGATAAAGTTAAATGGAAGATTTCTTTCAGAACGTTGTTAACGCGTTCGTTCCGAGAGCCATCGTTTTTCCAGCAAGCAACCAAGGGTGCATTATCGACGAAGCAATCAATCCTAACGTTTGAGACAAGACGAGCCACCCATTGCAAAACGAACAGAAGGGCCAAACCTTCTTTCACGATGATGGGAAGATCACGTTCATGGAGGTCCCAATGATCGCGAAACTCTTGTTGCGGTTGACTAGGCAAACGGAGGATGACTTGGCGAGGCATGGACCTTCTCAGAGACCACCATCTGAAGAGGCGGGAGTAGACCGGCCCTATTGGAGGGCTCCCCTTCCCAGTTACACCACATAGGAGTTTACTTAACAGATTTTGGGCGTGTTTTAACTGAGGGTCAAACGGCAAGGATGACGTCTAGAAAGAGCGAAAATTTGAAAAAGTTACCACGAAGATAAATAGATAACTGAAAAAAGGGGAGCCATCAACCAGGCCAATTGAGACATCCCGTCCCAGATCGACCAGTTTGATAGCGGGAGAAAAAATCCAAAATAAAATAATAACGCACTTAGAAGCCAAACAGGTAAACCTTTATTCCGACAAAGAAAATCACCAACATGCGAACATATCAGTTCCTGGAGCAGAATCTAGCGATATGACCCCTTCGGCGGCAACTGAAACAGGTAGGCTGCGAGGAACGTAGACGATACCGGAAACCAGGGGGCCTGCGGGAGGAAGACTGCGTGGGCGGAGGGACATGTGGCCATAACGAAGCCGACAGACAAAGAGACTTGAATAGCTTTTGCTACATCAACGTCCTCCTTTTTCTCAACCAGGTTGAGAAGAATGCTTTGGAAGTGCGGATTGCCGAGAAGAGGGCGGCACTGACGGAGAATTGTGCTAAAACCTTTGGTTCTTGCATCTGCTTTGTCCCGAGCTAAGTCCACCAAGGACTCCAGTCCTTCTACAGCTCTACAAGGATCAAACAACGGCGACGGCCTTGCAATTTCCTGTTGTAGTGACAGGACAGCCGCCGCAACAGAATTAGAGGCAGTGGACCTTTTAAGTTCCAGTAGCTGATTTTGGAGTTCCCTAATGGTCATCTCAGCCTAACGAAAGCGTTTTAAAATAAAATTAAGACTGGCGAACAATACAACCAGCCACAAGAGACCTGACCATAAAATTATGAAACGTGCAGTCGTGCGAATGCAACCGATTAGCGCTAAAAGAGAAACTATAGCAGAAAGCAACAACTCAAGCATATTGAGGCATTGCCTGAGGCTAATTAATTTGCGTAAAATCCACATAGGGTCATAACTCTGCGAAAATTTGGCAACCTCGGAAAAAACCCGTATCCTTAATTTTCCTGTAACGTGAGAAATGAGATATATGTGTCACGCGACCACTAATTGTCGAGTTCAGGAAAGAAAAAGAAAACTAAAAATGGGGTGGCGAAATGCCACACAGTATATATTAAACACAGTATTCTTACTATCGTATAACCATTTTTTGCTGGAATCTGGCTGGAATGGATGACTCACGTGTTTATTTAATTAGTAATTAAGCAAAATAGGCCATGTGTTAAAACTCTCTCCGTTCCTGCCACGGAAAAAATTCGTACGGAAAACAAACACTTAAACATGGTTTAAACTTAGTTTTAATCAACCATTCCTACCCCATTGGATGATGGAGTATGAAAATGGGATACAAACAGAAAAAGGAAAAAAAGGACGCGCTACATGCGAAGAAATCCATCAAAGCAACTCGCCATGAATACTAACCTAAAAAAGGCTACATTCTTAAAATGAGACCGGCGTTAGACGGCGACCGACGACACGGGGCAACTTGAAAAAAACTAAAGATAACGAGGAATCCAACAGGCAGGCCAACTCACACCATGAAAACTGACTTAAAACGTGATACGCCAAGAAAACTAATTTGCTGAAAGATGACACACCGTGAAAAGTAACTTGGAAAGCGACACACGCCATAAACACATACACAAAGGCGACACAACGCCATTAAACTAACCTGAGAGGCGACACACGCCATAAGAACCAAGGCGACATACACCATGAAAACGAGCTTTAATACAAAACGCCGCGGAAAATAACTTGAGGGCGACACACGCCATGAAACTAACCTGAAGGCGACACATGCCCTAGCTGAAAGCTAACTCAAAAGGCGACACACGCTAAGAAAGCTGTCTTGCAGACGTAAACATGTCATGAACTTGAAACTAACCCGAGGGGCGACACGCGCC
>NC_090876.1:43528090-43540590 GCF_036669935.1 Montipora foliosa
TGTCACGGCGCAAACAGGCTTATCTTTGTATACGATAATGTCAGTAGGGCGAGAGGTATCGCTGTGTTTATAGTTTCGCATAGACAGTTTGATGCCCACGATAGAATCCGCATTATCTTTCAGAAAGAATACCTGCTTAAGCAGTAGTAAGTTGGTAGATGACTTGCCTGCCGTGATGGTCATCTCTCCTACTCTTAAAGCTGCGAAAAACGCCAGAGCAAACATCGCGCGAATTAGTTTTCTTTGAAAGCACGAAGAAAGTGTCTGCTCACATGCACAAATTACTTGCTCTAAAATTGGTAGCGTTATAGGTAATCTGTTGTCTAGAGTGGGGTTAATTTTGGCATACCCTTTGAGGGCGCATTTTACAACTCTGACTTTGTTGGGTCGGGCAATGAAGCTAAGCGATGTACGTAACCCAGTGCAGAGACGTAAGTAAGAGTCGTCGCCGCACTGTAATTATTGTCCGCTAAGTACGCGACAAACAACGCTAGTGTATTTGTCGAAATCGGAAACTGTGAAATGGCTCTGCTCAAGACGTTAATCTCGAAGCGCTGAAAAACCCTCCAAGCCTGTTGGTAGGTTTTGAGTGACGATGTGCTCAAACTGCCTGCTAAGAGTCTGGCTAGTGTATTTCCCACTTGCCTGGTTGCAAATGAGGGGGGATTGTTGTGGGCAACGAATCCATTCCTCTCGTGAGAGACAAGAACCTCTCTACCTGCAAGCGAGAGAAACTATCAGCTAATACGTTGTGCCTCCCCGGAACGTGTCGAGCCCTAAAATATATGTTCTGGGACAGACATACGAGAACCAGCTGCCGTACTAGAGCTAGCAAACCTTTGTATTTAGATGTTTGCTTGTTAATGACGTGTACGACACTTTAATTATCTGAGTAAAACAATACCCGTTTATTTTTTAATCGGGCTGCCCACAAGTGTACGCCCAACACAATGGGATAAAGTTCAAGTACGGAAATATCCTGTTGCTTTCATTTATCAGGCCACTTGCCATATGTCCAATGCGTGCCGAAGATAGTGCCAAAACCGCATGATTGTGCGGCATCCGTGTAAAAGGAAAGTGCGCCGGATGAGGTCCAAACCTCCTCGAGAAACATGGATTGACAGTTAAATGATGTTAGAAATTGTTGCCAAATCCTGAGATCTTTTTTAACGTCTAAAGTAAGGCGGATAAAATACGTAGGTCTGAAAACTCCTATTGTAAGATTAATCAACCTGCGTAGAAAAACTCTGTCTGGTTTTATTATGGAGCAAGCAAAGTTTAATAAGCCGATCAATGATTGAAGTTCTCTGAGCGTGACTTTTTTACGTGACAAAAATTGTAATATAACCTCGCGGCATTTCTCAACCTTCTCTCGAGGAAGCCTGGCCCCGTGTTGTAAGCAATCTAGTTCTATGCCCGCAAAAGTAAGAACGTGAGCCGGGCCCACAGTCATTTCTTCAGCCATAGGGACGCCCAGTTCATGACAAAATTGTAAGAATCTGTTTAATTTTGCACCGCACGTATCTAGTGATTTGTCCGATGATGATCAGGAAGTCATCCAAAATGTGTATTATGTACGGAATTTGCAATTTGTTCTTCGCGACCCATTCCATCGCTGTACTAAGATCTTCGAATATTTGACATGAACTTGAACACCCCATAGGCAGGGTTTTATCATAATACCATTTTTCTTTCCATTTAAAACCCAATAAAGGGTAATCCGAAGGATGTACTGGCACGATACGAAAAGCGCTTCTCACATCGGTTTTGGCCATAGCGCAACCCTTGCCCTGTCTTTGAATAAGGCTTATCGCATCATCAACAGACGCATATTTAACTGATGAAAATTCGGGTGGAATACTGTCGTTTATCGACGCTCCCTTTGGATACAATAAATGATGAATCATTCTGAATTCGCCTGGCGTTCTCTTGGGAATAATGCCGAGAGAGGAAATACGGAGATTTGCAAGCGGAGGGGAATCAAAGGGCCCCGCGATACGACCCAATTCTCTTTCTTTTCGCAATTTTTCGTCAACAACGTCAGGATTCTCATTAGCGGAGCCTAAATTTGGAGCGGTAGACGTTATTCTGGGACCCTGATAATTAATCTTAAACCCTTCGGAAAAGCCTTTGATTAAACGATAAGCGATGCGGGAGTTATAGCCTAATAAACCGCGGGAAAGAACGGCTACGTTAACCGGTGTGGGAAGCGCTGTTTGTAGGCATGGGTGGTTGCTTCGTTGTGGGATTTCGCCCCGCTGTGGCAACGGAAGATTGGATGGCTGTTACCGCACTTGAAGCAGTGGTGTTTAAAGGCGCACCCGTTGCAGTGAGTCCCGTTATGGAACTTCCAGCAGAAACCCTTGGGGAAATTTGCTCTAGCCCAAGTGCTGCGATATCTGCCTTGGCCTCCCCGGTTTGACCCATTTAGCTTTTGTGGTTGGTAGTGTTACCGAAGCCACAACTCGCTGTGAATATTATCCCAAGAAATTTGCTGCTCTTGCCGCAACTGACGAAAATTGTCGTCATAGAAACGCCAATTGGCGGACTGGGCGGCTAAATCGCGCACTACAGACCCATATTTCATGAGTGCTGGAGAATCTTTGAGTAAAGATGGAAACAAAAATTTGGAAAGCGGTTGTCCACTGCTCTATAGTTTGGATGGTGGGCCGTTTGTGGTTAGGCACCATCGAAAGAACCTGTTGCCCATTCTCATTACTCTGTAGCTGAAAAGTATAGTTATGGTCGTCTTTATATGTTATTAGCAAATGAGAAAAATCTATAAACTCGTTTGCCCAGATCTTATTTCTAATACGCTCTGGTACCCTAGATGCCAGAGGTACAGCACTAGAGATAAAAGAGTTGTTACCGCTATCGACGGTGGGTTCAGACACTTCTAGTATCCCGCCGGTTAACGTCTGGATGTTGGTGCGAACCGCGGCTTGGACGCTGGGTTGAGGTGCGGGCTCTGGAGGCTGGTCAGGAACAAACTGTATGTGGGGTTGGGTTACTGGTTGAGGTAAAACCAGCCCAGTGTCACGAAGGCTCTTCTTCACCGCTTCTGCTATTGCATCGGCAATACCCTGTAGAGCGCCTTCAGGAACGCTTGCTTGGTGCTGGTTGGCAGTACCTCCGGCTGACGAGGTGGAGGTGATCTCTTGGCCAGTATTAGCGGGCACCTGGAGAAGCGTTGCTGGATGTTGTGTGATCGCAGCCGTCTCGGCAGCACCGCGCCTACGTTTAGAAACCCGTGTAAGATATGCCTTGTTGACTGCTGGTCTCTGTCCTTTTGGCGGCATTCTGGGAGGGGGTAGGTCTGGATTAATAACACATCTCGCTCTATGCGCATAATAATTCGCAGAAAAAAAAAATCATCCAACCTAAGGCGTAAATAAATATAGGATTACCGCAGGCGGCATTAGGTGGGGCCGGCACAAATGCCTAACAAACGTCATGAGGTACACAAAGTATGGAACAAGATAGGTGTTTTCTTTCATAAAACACAACGGCAAAACATGATTGGCACAAAGGCAGCCTTTGGCCGCATTGATCATGCAAAGATGCCGTGACAATAAGCAAAGTGTCAGAACAGTGTTCTGGGAATAACCACAGAACGCGTAGAACGCGTGATAAAATACATCTGACATTCCTCAATGACCACAATGCTAATAGCATAAACACACCCAAAAATGGGTGGACAAGATAAAATACCCCAACTAATAACTACGCCTGCGGCATTTATCATAAGAATTACCGGTCCGAAAGCACATTTAGCGCAGATGTTGTTTTTGTTTTTGTTTTTTTTGTTATTATTATGACGACTGGTTGTGTTGGATCTGTTTCAGTGCAAAAAGCAGTGCGCCCCGATAGCTGCGGTAGAGAGCTTTGTGTCCCCGCTTGTTAAGGTGAATTCCATCACGAACATAAATGTCCCTCGTGGGGTTGTTGAGCCCTCGATGGCGCCAAAATTTTACAAAGCCAGAGTCTGCCAACGTGTCCTGCTGGCACTTGTTTAGCTTTTTGACTCTCCGATTGTAATTTGGAAAGGGGGGATTCCGGAATGGAATCACTTGACATATAACCGTGAATTTGTGCTGGATCTCATGGCGCAACACATCTACGAATGCAATGATTGTTTCGCCCAATATCTCAGGGTCGACCGAGGGGTCGCAGAGATCGTTAGACCCTATTTCCAGGACTAAAATGTCTGGTTTTGTGGCTCTTGTAGCCCTGAGATCATAGCGCATTAGTCTCTCAACTGTGCGGCCACCGTTCCCTCTCAGATTGACTAGGCATGAGTTCTGTAAGTCAAAGTGCTCGTTGAACGAGCTGTTCCCAGCGTTATTTTTTAGAAAAACTTTCATTCTTCGTACAAATAAGTGGCCGAGTATCAATGATCTTGGGAGAGAACGCTCAACCAGGTCACGACAATCTTTCCCTTCCATACTAAAACATACCAAAGGAGAAGGTTATACTTTTTCAAGGGTCGAATCACGCGACTTTAGTGTAGCTGGTTAAGAGCTTGTACTCCCGATGTGCGCTAGCGGCAAAAGAGGTATCTCACAGGGCCTCGTCTTGCTAAGTACGTTCGGGTAGATATAATGTCCCGGATAACCGGAAATCCCTCGGCTGGGAGCTGGAACTAACATTAATCAAGCAGCATAAATTCATTTATTATGGTAATAAATTTCCTTTAAATATAAGCACCCTTTAGAACGGTCAGCTTTCAATAACTGTGTGACTCGCATGGCTCGCTTGCTCATTGTCCTCACTCTTTTTTTTTAACCATATGCAAAGTTGTGATGTGTCGTCGAACAAACATATAATTCAGCAAAGCATGCTTTAATGCCGGGTCGATTTTTTAGCTCGTTGAGATATGTTACCGAGTCGTAGGATAACCGGATATTGCGTACAACGAAACGCAAATGATTGTTTGCACAATTATATCTTTCAACAGGCTCATTCATCGATTTGGGTTATTGTATGGTCTGACTAGGGCTGTTTAACACCAAGGAAATTGCTAAATTATTACACATTGCTGTTGTTATGGATGCAAAATTTTTGCACCCTCGTTTTCTTGTTCAGTTATTCCGTCTCCCATAGGCCAAAGTTCACTAAACAGATTGCAGAATTTTGCGCCCTCCCTGCGTCTTGTGAAAATTTTCACTCTGAATTTATTAATAGGGCAGGTTGCAAAATTTTTGCACCCTCATTCATTTGGTTATTTATACCTTCTCGTTTAGGCCAAGGTTTATCCCTAAGCAAGTTGCAGAATTTTTGGTTTTGCTCTGAATTTATTAAATAAATAGGCCAGGTGCAAACCATTGATTTGGTTAATTATACATTCTCACTTAAACAAATTTAAAGTTGGTCACTAAGCAAGTTTGCAGAATTCTTTGTTTGGCTCTGAATTTGCTAATAGGCCAGGGTGCAAAAATTTTGCACCCTCATTGCTTTGGTTAATTATAACTTCTCACTTAGGCCAAAGTGGGGGGTAAATTTTTATCAAACGGTTCCACAATTTTGTGGGTATTTTTTTCAGTTAGTCAAGTTTTCCATGTTATAATCTGCACGTTTACCACGTAATCGAAGTCTCTGAGCAAATACTGAAATTTCCACCTACAGAATTTAAATGTGAAATTTTACACACAGTAAATTGTTATGTTTTCAACACACAAGTCAAATCTTCATTTTGGACCATTTACAGTTATTTCCTCCAGAAAAAAAAATGATTCGGCAGTTGAAGTTTACTGTTTACCCATAATTTTAGTCTTGTTCCCGTTCTAAGTGGGCATTTTTGACGGAATTTTTAAAATTTGGAAAAGCATCTACATCTACATCTACATCTACATCTACATGTTCCAGCACTCGGCAAAGTCCCTTTTTGACTTGTGGCTGTTTCTGCTTAGGTGGCCTCATACACCACAAGCCTTTTTATAGACATCACCGCCAAGCCGGCCTTTTCTGCTGGAGAGAACAGGACAGTCACAACACCGGGGACTTTATCCCCTACTCTTCTCGAATAGTGTTTGGGTTCTTTAACGTCCCACAGGGAAGTTATGAACATAGAAGACATTTGTGAGACGGGAGCACATCTTAGTTTGAAACGCGTTAAACAGAATAGTAGTATTTTTCGGACGAGCTGGCATCAGACTCTGACGACGAGAAATGGATGTATCGTGCGTGCGGAGAGAAGAGCGGAGAAGAAAATCAATTGCAAAGACAGGCGTTGTCACCAGCAGCGCCCTTTCACCGTTGAAAGCTCCCATGCAGCCTACTGCTTCTATCGTTTTTCCGAATTCGCAAAGATCCTTTGCTGGCGATCATGCAGTCCGTAAGGAGTTTAAGCATTAACCGCCAATTGGGATTCTGTTTGAAGATAAAAGCCCAGACAACATTTTTAACATTTTCTTCAATATCGGTTAGATGTTGTTGAACAGCGATTTTGGGACCGTTTGTGTCCCTCCCTCTTCAACCGTTTTGAAACATGTTGAAACGAAGTTAAATCGATGTTGAATGAGTTGAAAAGAGAGTTGACACCGTTTGCCCACCCCGGCAGTCAATATCGTTCAACAAAATGGAAAGGATGCTGAAGCCATTTAGCGGGCCTTCACTGTTTATTTCTCTCGCATCTTACTTACTTCGTTGAATGGAGTTGCTCGCAATCCAACGTTCTCCATGATTTGTTGGTTTTCATTTTTGAAGTTAGCGCAGCAGATTTTTCCTTTAAAAACAAAATCCTTGGTCGTCCTTTCCAAAATCTCAAAAAATCCAAAGCTTAGGTACGTTTGAAACTCTTGCCATTTCTCTGAGTACAGGCCTTTTTTGCACTGTTTTTGGTATGGAAAAGTTCTTCAGTTAAACATTCAATTAATGCATACCAATCAGGCAACTTGTACTTATATCCTTTACTTCTATAACGTTTGCTTAAATATAACTATACCTTTGGCTTCATTACATGCATGCTTCTAAAATATATACTATTTCTAAATTTGGTTGTTTTCGAAACTTTTCCGCGCCTTGGTCCCTACAGAGGCCAAAAATGCAATAGCTGACCTCAAACGTAAGAACGAGTGACTCCAGATATAAGAATAGGCCTGCAAAGCGTGCACGTAGCTACTGCATTAATACGTGTAATGGCATTGCAGGAACTCCCTGTTAGTCAACTTTACAATACAAACACTTGAACTGTGAAAAGGAGCCTGCAGTGCAGGCGTTATTTTGGAGAGGAACGCTAGACGAATCAGGCTTTCGATGCCGCCACCTTGGATTGTAATTAGATGCTTGACCGGTAAAGGGTTGGTGCATTGGCAGGTGGGGGGAAGGGCACTTACGTACTCCCTCGGCAAATAGTTCCTCGCCCTAATCCTCCCCAGTTACCAAATGTAAGATAGTGGCCTAATACGAAAATGTGCACTCGCGCGCCCAAAATATACCTGCACTGCAGGCTATGTGAAAAGTCATGGCGTTTTAAATTGTTTTTGTACTGAATCAAATCACAGGCGAGAACTACGACAAAAAACCCTCAAAATTTACAAAATGGTTACTTTGGGTCGTGGTTAGCGATTGAAGAAAATCTAAAAACGGTGTCGAGTGTTGCCATTGTTTCTTCTGGTTGTAATTTCTTTTTCCAAGTGGATAAAACTAAAACAGGTTCACGGCTAAATTTGCTTTGTATAATATATGGCATACACTTTTGGCCGTTTTTTCATTATATTTGTAGAATGCATTTGTGGCAAAATTTACCATTGTCTAACAACGTCTTACGCTCGGCATCAATAGTCCATTTTCTTAATATCAATATTGAGCTTGATAGCGAGGCAGAGAGGAGAAAAAACAATAGAAACACGTTGAATTTATCGTCGTATCATCCACTTTCCCTTTGTCTTTGTCTTTGTCCTTTCACCTTTTCTTTCGAGCTGAATTTTAATATATCGAAAGTGGCCTGTTCACGGTACAGCGAATGCACATCTCGCAACTCGTCAAGTTTATTCAACAACAACGTTTTCACCCATGGGATTTTAATCCGTCTGAAGTTTGAGCTAAATATCGCTGAGTGCTAATTATAATTACCGTCTGTATTCTTTAATATTTAAAAAAAGGGCTCACGGAAGATTTCTCACCGATTTCGTACCTACGCGTGTGTTCTAATATTTTCCTCTCGAGATAAGCAAACAAGGGTCATTTGGATCTAGTTTCAGCTGGGATTAAAAGGCGCCTTTGTATTTACTGGACAAGCCGAGTAGTTTGCAGTGACAGCAAGTTCATAGATAAACGCGAAAACTGTTTCTTTGAACGAACTAAAACATGAAACATGAAATTCTACTCTATCATTTTTTGAAATCTTTGGGTTACGAAGTTTAGACCGCATAGCAGTGATATTTGCTGTAACGTCTTCCACAGTTTCCAGAGCACTCCACTGAAAAATAATCGGATTTTAAGCACTACCCCCTTGACTTTTTTACTGGGGCTTTCTAAAAGTAAAGCGCGCTCTTTGATTGGTAAATTACTGTATACCCATTTACTATTTGCCCATAGGTGAATGGTTATGACCAAAACACTGACGCGTGCGCCGGGAAAAAATGAATCTCAAACTGCAATAATGACCGACCAGTGCGCTACCGAAAATGCTGAATTTATTCGCAGCTTTATGAAAACAAAGACATGCAAATGTCATGTTTTAACCTGTTAGCGGGTATTTTGTATGAGCCAATTGAAAAACGATTTGCAAGCCTAAGTGAAAGCCAGCTCCGTCGGCGAGTTAGTGAGCGAGAGGCATTCAAAGAAGATAAAGGATGTCATAAATTGTCATAAAATGTTTTGAATATGTTAAAAAACAAATAGTAAACGGCTCAACATGTTTTATTGAGTTATAGTTTCACTCGGCCGCCTCCTCATGCGACTCTCGACTCTCACGGTTCTTTCGTGCTTAGCAACCTCCTGCTTGCAACTGTAACTCGATAGAACACACTGAACCGTTTACTATTTGTTAATTGTCCTCAAAATTAGTACATAATCTGATATTTTTCTATTTGTGTCATCCGTTTCGTGCGTTCGAAGTGGAAAATGAAATAGGTTTTCTCTTTACTTCATGCAAGGAAAGGCTTTTCCAGATGGAGCTTTCTCATTGCATCCATAATGACGTTGTTAATTTGATAAGATGTGTCCTTTTAATTACTAATTTTCCCTTTCGGGTACTACTCTTCAGCTGTCCTCCTGCACTTCCACGCTTATCGGCAATATCTGTTGTCTTCCGCCTGTTTGTGCTTCCACCAGAGGTATCCGAGAGTTCGTACAACAATTCAGCGCAGGACAAAAACCGACACAAACCTTTTTGCAGATTGCGGGACACCTAGAGGTGGCCAAAACTTGTGGTGCGGGAGATTTTGGTGAGCCCGGTGGTACAGGGGGTCCGCCTGTTGCCTGATCTCCAGGCCTCCCCGCCTGACCCATAGCTCCTGGTTCCCCATCGGGCTCTTTGGGTCCTTGAATGCCTGAAGATGACAAAAAAGGATGAAATGAAGTAAAATCAAAGACCGTAACTGTTTCGAAGAGGATATCGGAGCATCGGAGCGGGTAAAGAATAGGGAGTATGGCGCAAGTGGATGTGGATGTGGATCCGCCATACACTGAGAAAACCAACGGCTAGTATCACGGCGTAAGCTTTGAACTGGGATCTCCAAGGGTAACTGAATGACGAAATTATCCAAGAACAACCAGAGACGAGTTACTAAAACAACTGAACAACTGAAGCAAAGAACCAAGAACCATATCCAAGTCCGGCATGGAAGGGCGTCTTCGATGGCCAATAGTCCATTTTCGAAATATCAATATTCATCTTGATAATGAGGCAGAGAGGACAAGAACAATAGCGACAAGTTGCAAGGAATGTCCAAGATATTAGCATCCACCTTCCTTTGTCTTTGTCCTCTAAACCTCTCTTTCAAGCTAAATTTTAAAATATCGAAAGTGACCTATTATTCTTCAGTGGATGCCAAGGACCTTGATAAGTAGCTTTGTTAATTCATGAAAAAAGCCATGTAAGTATTTTAGATCACTAAAGTTAAGAAAGTTACCTAAGTGGTAACGACAGGAAAGTCTGAAAGATTCAGGCTTGGACGACAGTTGAATCCATGACCTTTGTGATACCAAGAGTGAATTAGACGAGAGTGTTGACCAGTCACTTTGCGGTCTTGACACAGCACAGTCACCAATGTATTTATTTTTAGATATACATTGAGCAGTGCTCTAAAAATAGACGGGAGCTCACCCGTGCCATAACACACTCCTATCTAATTCACTCTTGGTGATATCGGTAGAGTCGGTCCACTTCCAGTTCAGTAGGATATCAATTCAACTGGGAGCTGGCCATTTTGTGAGTTCGTACCTCCCACCTCTGTTGACCCAGGTTTGTCGATCTCAGTCTGACTCCGGTTTTTCTCCTCAGCAAAATCGACTCCCAGCTTTTCCATCTGAAGCCGAGCACTTAGTCAGCAGTATAGCTCCTTCGGTTCGACCTCCTCTAGCTGCGCCCTCAGGAATTCATTCTCTGACTGCGTTAGCAAGTCATTTTGTTTGTTTATCATTTATAGGGTTCACGTTTTTTTATTATTATTATTGTTATTCTTATCGGGAACGTGTTGCCCACGGAGTCATAATCTGTTGTTTAATTTACCCGCTAATCCTGGTGTCCCAGCTGCGGAAACAGGGGTAGCAACAGTCTTTTGTGGAGGTGCCGCAGGTCCTGCTGGCGCTTGAGGTCTAATCACATCTGAAAGAATTTAGTTATCCCTCTTTCAAATTAAATCACATGAAAAATGAAAATCGCATTCACAGAGATACAAGAAATGAGTTACAAAATCAATTGTTGCGTTGGAATTACGGAGAACAGACAGGTTGGTTTCGGATCACTAATGACTAACATTTTGATTAATGACAGTAACTTTACGTTTTGAAGTTTTTCGACGCTGTTCTTCCGTCCAAAGAGGACAAACGTTTAAAAATTTACCAATTTGCTATATTACTTATGTTCCGGAATATCTCCGGGCAAACGAAGAAGGCGCTGTAACAAATTCGAGAGTGTCAATTAGCGTCACGGACACTCTGGTAAAAGTCGTGAGGAACGTTTTTTCTTTCAAGTAATGCATTCTTGGTATTCACGTTGTTATATCCTCACCAAAAGTGTAATTCCATCTTTTATTAAATAAAACGCTAACAACCCATAATTCCCTAACTTGCTTTGAAGAAGGGCTAACGCTCGAAACATCAGCTTTCAAATTTCTTTACTGTGGTCAATTTACCAAATCAACCCAGTTGATAAACCAAGTTGTTATTGACGCGCATTTGCCTGATTTGTTACAGTGGTACAGAATTTCTACCTGAACTCTCAGGCACCTTTGCAGGTGCCCCTGAGGGTGGTGATGCGGCGGCCGGAGGCCCAGGAGGTCCGGGAGGTCCGGGCGGTCCTGGAAGTCCAACATTTCCGGGGTCACCTTGGAGTCCTGGTGCTCCCGGTGCTCCGTTATCTCCAGGAGCTCCTTGAGGCCCTGACAAACCTAAGTTAATGAAAATGTAGATAATGACTCGGCCTCCCCTCACAACCACCTCTTTTATTGTCACGCAATGCAAGTCGCTCTCGAACTCAATCTCATACTACAAGCCAAATCTGGAGGTCCGTACTTCCACATCAGCAACTTTGGAAAAAGGAAAAGTGGGCCATGGGTGGATTATCGCTCATTGAATCTCAGGTACTTTACAAGCTCTAGGAAAAATAAAATACCTCCCTCCCCCTCCTACCCCACAAAAAAAAACATAAACAAAATATTTACCTGAGGGGTTATTAGTTCCTTCCTGAGATGCAAGGACAGGGGGTGTAGGAGTTGGAATTCCTGTTATTCAAATGTGCACAATTTTTAGTTCATGATCAAGGCAATGACATTTGAGAGGCGCATCTTATATATAGGCGCCCTCAGAAAGCTTTTACCCTGAAGACGAAAGAGAATGGTGCCTGCCCTAAAACGCCATTTATTATTTTGCCGTTTGTCTTCGTTTCCGAAACAAAAATAGACAATAAAATCCTGATGGTCAAGACTGTGTTTATCTAACAAAGAGATAGCAGTGAATCTTGCAGACAGACAGACAGACAGACGGATGCAAACGGGAGTTACCCAGTCAGTTAGCAAGTCTGCCGGTGCATTAGGTCACACAGGAGTCAAACAGGCAATTAGTCGGTTATCAGTCATCCAGACAATCAGTTACCTAGTCAGTCAGTCAATCAGTTACACGTTCCCTAGAACACCCACTTGTACCTGGCGGCCATGGTTTTCCTGGAGGAGGACCATACAAGATAGGAGGTGCGGTTCCCGGTGGCCCTGGAGGTCCAGGGGGGCCCGGAGCTCCCTGTTGACCTATTGGGCCAGAGGCTCCCTTGTTCCCAGCTGATCCTGCTAATCCTGAAACTCCATCTGCTCCACCTAAATTTGGTAGAGGAACTCCTACAT